>NC_142589.1:95364894-95384473 GCF_965207765.1 Zootoca vivipara | reverse complement strand
CTGATGCCGGCTTGTGTGTGGCGGGTGAGCCCTTCTCTGCAAGCAAACTGGTTAGATTTGACAGCAATTCAGAGCACCGCTTGCAGCCCAAATCTGGCTATAAGAACGGGATTCGTGGGGGGAGGGGAAGAGGATGCCGATTTTCACAAAATGTGCAAAGTTAGAAACCGCTTCTGTACAAAATACATTGCAGAGGGGGAGACACTGGCCAAGTAATTACCAGTCTGCTGGCTAGACACTAACTTCAAGGCCCTAGCCTGCCAAACAGAAGGACTTTCCTCTGTAACGAAGGGCGCACAGCCACCTTGAGGCGAAGGAGGAGACGGGGAAATTCTCTCTCCTGACATTTGTGGATGACAACCCGGCGGAAAACCCCAACCCCCCCCACCTCTCTCTTCAAGCCTCGTCCCAGTATCCCTGAAGGAGCGTCTCCATTCCGGACACGGGGGTCCATCTCCTTAGGGCCTTCTGGCAGTTCCCTCCCTGCGAGAAGTGAGGTTTCAGGGAACCAGCCCGCCCTGTGGAACGCTCTCCCATCAGATGCCAAGGAAATAAACAACTATCTAACTTTTAGAAGACATGTGAAGGCGGCCCTGTATTGGGAAGTTTTTAATCGTGTTTTTAATATTCTGTTGGGAACCGCCCAGAGTGGCTGGGCAGGCCCGGCCAGATGGGGGAGGTATAAGTAATAAATTATTTTAAAAATCCCTTCCAGTAGCACCTTAGAGACCAACTAAGTTTCTCATTGGTATGAGCTTTCGTGTGCATGCACACGTCTTCAGATATACAAATAAATTCTTCTTCTTCTTCGAGCTGTACATGGAGGGGGCCACAGGGCTCTGAGGTCAGGGATGCCATGCTCAGCATGCAGACGGTCCCTGGTTCCACATTGCGGCTGAAGGACCCCGAGGCAGTAAGTGTTAACAAGGAGACAGACCTTCTCTGTCTACAGGATCCCTCACCTCTTGCCTTGCCCCTTCTCCTTCCCAGAACCTCTCCCCCCCCCCACTGGCTGTCGGAGCAAGCATGTCAAGGTAGCATCTCTCCCGTGGGGCAGCGACTCACCTCGACTCTCTGCTTGTGGGTTTTGGATGCTTTCTTCAGGATCCTCTCTATTTGCTGCAGGGCAGAGGGAAAAAGAGGAGTGGTCACTTTTGTTCCTCCAAGGGCTTCCTCGGCCCACCTCCCCTGAAGCCATTTTGACAGACCTCAAATATTTCTCTGCAAAACTTTCCAATGGGCTTTGGACTGTAGGGGCTTACACCTCCCTTTTCAAATGCAAGTATCTGTTAAGCTGAGAACACTCTCAATATGCCCAAGAAGAGATTCAGGAACTAAGTATTGACCATCTCCAAGGAATGGCCAGGCTACCCAGAAAAGGGAATTGATAAGGTATGATCAGATATCCTGGCAGACAGGAGAGAAGCAACACACTCCCATTTCTGCTGGGGACCACCTCTTTCTGTGATGTATGCCTGAAGTTTTGGGGGGTGGTCTCGAGCTACAGCGGAGGCAATTTCAAAAGTCTATATAAGAGCTTGTACACCAATGTTCTGGGTTCCTTTCCTCCCTTCCTGCATGGGGTGAGCGGGGGCCCCTGTTGCAACAGTTTAATAAAGATCAAGCTTACTAGCTGCTTTGCTTCTCAATATTCTCCGCTTGGCCTCTGTTATTTTCTCTTACCGATAGGGAACCAACATAAGGACTCTATACGGGCTCTTGGTTACCCGACAAGGGAAAGAGAGCTCTATACGGGCTCTTCGTTACCCCACAAGGTGTTTCTTATAACACCTGCTTCTGGGTGAAGCAGCCGAGGGGTGCAGAGAAACTGCTCCCCCTCGCCTGCTTCCGGCAAACACCCACCCGCTTCTCCTGCATCTTCTCGTAGGCCAGCTGCGCTGGGGTCCTCTTGTCCAGGGCACGCTTTTCCTCCTCTTCCTCCTCCTGCATCTTGCTGCTCACTATCTGGTCCACGATCTTGCTTTTCTCCTTATCTTTCTTTTTCTTCCTGCAAACAGAAAAAGAGACCTGCGTTTGAAGGGCGGTATATAAAATTTTATTTATTAGGATTAGTATGAGCACAGGCGCACTGGGCCTGCCAAACCCTTCCCAAGGGGGGGGGCAGTCGGTGTGGTGTCCCCCAGATATGCCCCCCCAAATTTTCTGTGTAATTTTATTTGTAGGACATAAAAGAAAAGATTGTGCCGGGGAACGCTTCTCCAACTTCTTACAACGTCGCCTCTCTCTTTTTGATACTGTATCTAATACGTAAATGCACAGATCGAATTGCAAGCTACTTCCTTTTCTCTCTCACATACACATTTATTTTTACCGTACTTTTCTGTCTATAAGACTAGGTTTTTTTTAAAAAAAAATTTAAAAATAATGTTAAAAAGGGGGAGTAGTCTTATACACGGGGGCAATCTCCCCCCATTTTCTTAATTTTGAGCCCCCCCAAATAGGGGGCATGTTATACACAGAAAAATACGGTATTTGATGACGTAATACTAATAAATAATAAAAAATGTGCGCCCCACCCCAGGATCATTCCCTTGTAACTATCCAACCTCCCCAAAACACCTCTTGTGACATTGGTCTGACCCCTCTTTCCGTTTCAATAGTACAAATTCCGTAAACGTCTCGGCTGTTATCTCCCCGGGTTTCTCTCCCCCCCCCTTTCATTTACGTCTCACCATGTTTAGTGAGTGTGTATTAATCATGTCCTTTTTAACCTTTACAATAAAGAGGTCTGGTAAAAATGAAAATTAAAATAAAATACGCCTCCTGCCCATGTCTCCTCAAAATCATGTCTCCTGCATATCCCGAGGCAGAGGGCCTTCTCAGTGGTGGCGCCTGCCCTGTGGAACGCCCTCCCATCAGATGTCAATAAACAAATAAACTACCGTGTTTCTCCGAAAATAAGATACCGTCTTATATTTATTTTTCCTCAAAAAACAACACATTATGGCTTATTTTCCGGCATTGCTGCTGCGCTTATTTTCAGGCATCACTATGTCTTATTTTCGGGGTATGTGGCTTATATGGCTTGTAGGGAAACAGGGTACTATCTGACTTTTAAAAGATATCTGAAGGCAGCCCTGTTTAGGGAAGTTTTGAATGACTGAAGTTTTAATGTACTTTTAATCTTTTGTTGGAAGTCACAGAGAGTGGCTGGGCTTCCCCAGCAGGGTATTATTATTACGTATTGGGCAGGGCATCATCATCATCATCATCATTATTATTATTATCCCCTGGTATTTTTTTTAAAATAAAACATTTTCCGTGTCCTGCATATCCCCTGTCTTAACTTTAATAAAGCATGTCAATTAATCACGAACAGCTATATCTTCTTTTAAAGCAGGCACCCCCAGGCTCGGCCCTCCAGGTGTTTTGGGACTACAACTCCCATCATCCCTGACCACTGGTCCTGTTAGCTAGAGATGATGGGAGTTGTAGTCCCAAAACATCTGGAATGCCGAGCCTGGGGGTGCCTGTTTAAAAGCCATCTAGGCTGGCAGCCACCCCCCTTTCCTCCTGTGGCAGGGAGTTCCGCAGGCTCCTCGGGCGCCATCCCTCCCCGCGCGTGCGCACAAGCGCTTTATAAGTCCTAAGTGCCTTATAGCCCGCTCGTCGGAAAGCAGCAGGAAGTCCCTCCCGCGCGACCGGAAGCTTCCTTCTAGGAGAATCCCGGGGCGTCTCGCTCTCCCCCTCACCGCTTCCCTGCGGGGGACACCCCGACGCCGCCCTTCAGGCGGAGAGCTCCCCGCTGGACGGCCTCGTACTCCGACGACATCCTCCTTCGCTTCGGCCTCCTTCTTTCCTACCGCTCCGTCCTCCACTTCCGGGTGTCGGTATAAACTTCCGGGGCAAATGGGTTGTGTGGCGTACCGCGGGAATGAACTTCCGGGGCAAATGAGTAACGGTCCTTGGAGAGAGCATGGACTTCCGTTGGAGAGGGAAAGTGAGAGTGACACCCTAGAGCGGCTTCCGGGCTTCTCTCGCCGCAGAGACTCTAATACAGTACGCTTTTGTCGCGCCGAGAGTCTCTCTCCAGACGCACTGCGCATGCATGGCTGCCGCGGTGCTCGCCGGGAGCTGTAGTCCTCTGTGCCGCGCGGCACATGCGCAGTTTTTTTCTTCCTTCCCGCGGTGGGTCTCGAGCGGGTCATGGCGTCAGGCAACGGGGACTTCGCGTCCGGGGGTCGCCTGGATCCCGGGGCTCTGATGGAACAGGTCAAAGTGCAGATCGCCGTGGCCAACGCGCAGGAGCTGCTGCAGGTGACCGGCGCTGGGAAGAGAGGGAAAGAGAGCCTCCCTGGCAGGAGCAGTCTACCTTAGGGGGGAAGGGAGGAAGGGAGGAAGGAAACGGGGCCTAGGAACCAACGCCCGGGGGGGTCCCTTTCGCATCCCCCACCCCATGAAATATTTGAGGGGTTCTGGGGCCCCAATAAGAGCGCTGAGGGGTCTCAAATCCCCCTCCCAAAAAGAGGGTGGGCATTGCCATTCAAATTTTTGTTGGGGTGGCCCAGCCAAAGTTTTTGAGCTTTTTTTAAAAAAAGGAAATCAAAGTTGTTCTTATTTATTAATACCCAGCCCATCTGGGCAGCTTCCAGCAAAATATTAAAATACAAACAAACAATGGAGTACTTCCAATTCTTTTTAAAAAATGATTTTCTATTAAAGCTTTTCTTGGCTTACAAGAAAACCAAGATTGACTGCGCAAGGCAGGGCTTCTTCCCACCTCCAATATTTAATTCAAGCTTGCCCCCCCCCCGGAAGACTAGACCGACCTCGCAGCCTGCTGGCCTTCTTTCCTTTCTGGAGTAATAGAGTGGGACCCTCCTTGACCTTCAAACGTCAATGCAGGGGAGCGCCGGATTTCAGGGGGGGGGGTCTGCAGCAGGCGCCCCGACTAGGACACCCAACGGAAGGCGAGAGGTGGGGAGGAGCAGGTTTTGGCGGCGCACGGGGCGCCCCCGAAATTTAAGACCTCAATGTCCATCACTGTTAACCCTGTCTCTGTTCTTACATTCAAACTTTTCCTTTCCCCGTCCTTTGCAGAGGATGACGGACAAATGTTTCCGGAAGTGCATTGGGAAACCCGGGAGCTCTCTTGACAACTCCGAGCAGGTGAGGCTAGCTGCCTATATTCCTCCCTCTGCCCTTCCTTCCCTCCCTCCCTCCTTCTCCTCCCTCCCTCCTTCCCTTCCTTCCTTTTCCTTCCTTCCTTCCTTCCTTCCTTCCTTCCTTCCTTCCTTCCTTCCTTCCTTCCTTCCTTCCTTCCCTCCCTCCCTCCCTCCCTCCCTCCCTCCTCCCCCCTTCCTTCCTCCCTCCCTCCCTCCCTCCCTTCCTCCCTCCCTCCCTCCCTCCCTTCCTTCCTCCCTCCCTTCCTTCCTTCCTTCCTTCCTTCCCTCCCCTCCCCTCCCTCCCTCCCTCCCTCCTCCCCCCTTCCTTCCTTCCTTCCTTCCTTCCTTCCTTCCTTCCTTCCTTCCTTCCTCCCTCCCTCCCTCCCTCCCTCCCTCCCTCCCTCCCTCCCTCCCTCCCTCCCTCCCTCCCTTCCTTCCTTCCCTCCCCTCCCTCCCTCCCTCCCTCCCTCCCTCCCTTCCTTCCTTCCTTCCTTCCTTCCTTCCTTCCTTCCTTCCTTCCTTCCTTCCTTCCTTCCTTCCTTCCTTCCCTCCTCCCCCCTTCCTTCCTTCCTTCCTTCCTTCCTTCCTTCCTTCCCTCCCTCCCTCCCTCCCTCCCTCCCTCCCTCCCTCCCTCCCTCCCCCCCTCCCCCTTCCTTCCCTCCTCCCTTCCTTCTCCCTCCCTTCCTTCTCTCTCTGTCTTCCCTTTCTTTCTTTTTCTCCCTTCCCTTCTCCCCTCCCCTCCCCTCCCCTTTCTTTCTTTCTTTCTTTCTTTCTTTCTTTCTTTCTTTCTTTCTTTCTTTCTTTCATATACCGCCCTATACCCAGGGGTCTCAGGGCGGTTCACAGAATAAAATCAACATCTCAAACAACAAAATACATAATTAAAAACAACAACCCAATTGCACCCCCTTTACTCAGCTGATGACACCCAGATCTATCTGTTGATGGAGACTTACAGCCTGTTCCTCTTTCCTGACTCTCCTTTCCTGTTCTTCTCCCTTCTCAGAAATGCGTTGCGATGTGTATGGACCGGTACATGGATGCCTGGAACACCGTCTCGAGGGCCTACAACTCCCGGCTGCAGAGGGAGAGAGCCAACATGTGATCGGTGGCAGTGGGGTTACTGAGTTGCCCCATCGTGGACTTGGGTCGAGGGATGCTGGGCATCCAGCAAGGTGGTTTAATTTAGAATGGGCAGGATTTTGGTCCAGGTGGCAGCAAATAAAATGACAAACCTGTGGCACCGCCTCCTGCCTTCGTTGTTTTGCCTTGCATTGTCTAGGCGCTCGGCAGAATTGTAGTGTTGGAAGGGACCCCCAGGGGTCATCCAGTCCAACCCCATGCGATGCAGGAATCTCGGCTAAAGTATCCGTGACGGATGGCCACCTGACCTCTGCTTAGAAACCTCCAAGGAGGGAGAGTCCACCACCTTCCGTTCCGTGGTCGTACAGCTCCTCCGGTCAGAAAATTTTTAGTCGGAATCTCCTTTCTTGTAACTTGAAGCCATGGGTTCAAGTCCTACCTTCCAGAACAGGAGAAAACAAGCTCATTCCCTCTTCCATGTCACAGCCCTTGAGATATTGGAAGATGGCTCTCGTATCTCCTCTCAGCCTCTCCTCTTTCCCAGGCTAAACAGACCCAGCTCCTTCAACCGTTCCTCATCAGACCCTTTGATCATCTCGGTCGCCCTCCTTGGCCCACCTTCCACCTTGTCAATATTCTTCTTAAATTGCGGTGCCCAGAACTGGGCACAGTATCCCAGGTGTGGTCTGATCATGGCAGAATAGAGAGGGACTATAACTTCCTTTGATCTGGACACTAAACGTCTGTTGATGCAGCCTAGAATAGCATTCACTTTTTCCGCTGCTGCTGCAACACACAGTTGGCTCACATTCAGATTGTGGCCCACCAAGACCCCCAGATCCTTTTCACATGTCCTGGTAGGAAGCCAGTGTCCCCTATCCTATATTTGTGATCGGGACACTATACTTGTTACTGGTCCCAGGTTCAATCTCAAATGGCAACTCTAGGTAGTACTGAGGAAATTCCCTCTCTGAAATTCCCGAGACCCTCTGCCAGTGGTCTAACTCAGTATAAGGATTCTCCTTACCTCTCCCCTCCCCACCTTAGTTTTTTGTGTGCTTCTGCTGAATAATCAGATCAATGGTCACTCCTGAGGGCAGACAGGGGCCTAGCTAGTGGGATAAAGGCAGGGGGAGCCAGCCTGAGCCCTGGGTGGTGTTTTCCAATTAACTGGGGGTGCCTGCGACTAGGAAAGCAGTGTGTTGAAAAGTAGTTTCTAAATCTGGCCCAGGGGACTAGGTTTGTGAGCACAATTCAAATTGTTGGTGCTGACCTTTAAAGCCCTAAACGGCCTCGGCCCAGTAGACCTGAAGGAGCGTCTCCACCCCCACCGTCCACCCCGGACACCGGGGTCCAGCTCAGACGGTCTTCTGGCATTCCCCTCCCTGCGAGAAGTGAGGTTAGAGGGAACCAGGCAAAGGGTCTTCTCGGTGGTGGTGCCCTCCCATCAGATGTCAAGGAAATAAACTCCTCTCTGACTTTTAGAAGACACCTGAAGGCAGCCCTGTTTAGGGAAGTTTTTAATGTTTGGTGTTTTTAATATTCTGTTGGAAGCCGCTCAGAGTGGCTGGGGAAACGCAGCCAGATGGGCATGCCATTAATAATAATAATAATAATAATAATAATAATAATAATAATAATGGTAGATGTTGGGGAATGTTGGACAGGGGAATCCATCTTCCCAGGAGACCTTCCTAGACAGCAACTGTGGCCCCATTGAAGGCAACCAGAGGTTTGCCAGATGTTCCCAAGTGCTCTCCTCATTCAGATCAGTCACGAACTCAAGCACCATCTCACACAAGCTTTGTTTTCTCTAAAAAAATAGATTTATTCATTTGTGTATCGAGGCATTGTGCAACTTCTATCACAGGAGTGTCTAGAATCATCGCCAAGAGCACACCAGGAGCAGATTTCAGATGCCTTTTTTTTTCTGTGTGTGTTTGTGAAAGGGATCGGTGAGCTTTGTGGCCCCCACAAAGTGACGCGAGGAAAGGTGGGGGGGCGGAATCTGCTACCAAAAATAAAACAAAAATCAGTGCTTTTAAGCTGGCTGTGTGATTCAGCCTGATAGAAATGTCTTAGGGGGCTCCAGTGGCACCCCTGACCATTCGTAGATTTGGGGATTCAGCAGGAAATCATTGAGAGTTATTCTGACCGCGTACTTTTTTTTCTACTAGACTTGATATAGTTATCCAAAACACACCCGAGAGACAGAAAGAGAGAAAGAGAGAGAAACCCATTAGGAAACTTCCCCGTGTCTGATTTCTTGATCCACATCTTTCCTCCCCAAAGCAACCCCCTCCCCGCACAAACGCCACCGCGTTTTCCGTCTGGCAGGTGTGACGGGAGGGGAAAGCGGTGTTTTCTCCAGCGCGTAAGAGTCCATCGTGAAAAGAAGCCCCTTCCTCCGTTCCGTTCCAGCAAATGCAGCATGGCGGGTTGCGTTGGTGGGGTCGGAGCCAGGCAGGGGAAACGGAAGGAGGAGCCTCCTGCAAGCACACAGGGAGGCACAGCCCAGGGAGCTTGAGCAGAGGCTCGCGGTAAGGCTGCTCCCCCTCAGAGGAGGGCGCATCGGAAAAAACTGGTTTTCTTCTGTAGCTCGGGGGTGATCTTCACTCCCTGGCTGCTGCCTTGAGGACTGTTGCCTTCCTGTGAATGTAAAAGGACCACAGGAGGGTTATTCAGGTGGGCTTGGGTTACGACTTGTACCCCCACCCCCGCTGCAAACTCTGCTGGAGCTGCAGGTCAAACTCTGGCCTGGGGAGGGAGCAGGGCAACCGCACCCAGCAGACCAGGGCGCTCCGCTCTGCACTCCTAGCAACTCCAAAGGCTGCGGCCTCAAAGCTCATTTCGCCCCCTCCCCTCCTGCCGCATTATAGAACTTTTTAAAAATAATATTTTTATTACGCTTCCATTTTAATCATTTCAATACAGCCTTATCTTCCATTTTACTTTTTGCTCATAAGAGCTTAGGGACTTCCCTTCCTCCCGCCTCATGGTTTTCACAATTCGTTTTTCACATCTTAGCATTTATACGTTTTCCTTCTTACTTGTCGCTCATTCAACCTATCTCCATTTTTTTACATAAATACAAAAAGGCATTAACCATTATCGTCACAAGCCTCCTTGCAACCCTTCTGCTGTTAACTGTATACAATAGTGAATTATAAAACTCTGATCCATTGCCACCTGTCCTCCTCAACCCAACCAGCTTCTTATACAACACTGAACAAGTTAATACTGTTTCATGTATTTGAGGGTTTGGGTGTTACACCCCCCCCCCACTCCCACAGTGGTACTTTGGTTCTCAAATGCCGTGGTACTCAAAACAACTCGGAACCCAAAAACTGCAAACCCGGAAGGAAGTGTTCCGGCTTGCAAACTTTTTTCAGAAGCCGAATGTGCTCCGTTTTGAGTGTTGTTGTTGTTGTTTAGTCGTTTAGTCGTGTCCGACTCTTCGTGACCCCATGGACCATAGCACACCAGGCACTCCTATCTTGCACTGCCTCCCGCAGTTTGGTCAAACTCATGTTCGTAGCTTCGAGAACACTGTCCAACCATCTCGTCCTCTGTCGTCCCCTTCTCCTAGTGCCCTCCATCTTTCCCAACATCAGGGTCTTTCCCAGGGAGTCTTCTCTTCTCATGAGGTGGCCAAAGTATTGGAGCCTCAGCTTCACGATCTTGAGTGTTACTCTTCCGATTTGAGTGCCACATTTCTGTTTTGAGAGTTACGCCGAGGTCTGTTTTTGCTATTTTGCGTTTTTTGTGGCTGTGTGGAATCCAGGTCAGCTACTGATTGCTTGCTTGATTGATTGTGTGACTGCAGAACATTGATTATTGCTTTCATTTTACGGATCAATGGTCTCGTTAGATATGAAAATTCATGTTCAAGTGCTGTTTTAGGGGTTGTTTTTAAAAGTTTAGAATGGATTAATTCATATTGCATCACTTTATGGGAAAGCGCGCCTTGGTTTTGGAACGGACTCCCGGAACAGATTAAGTTTGAGAACCAAGGTAACACAGTGTATACGGAAAGCTGTTAGTTATCCAACACGATACACTGGGAAGAAATCTCTTACTACCATTCCCCCCCCCCTTTAAGGCTTTCCCCCAGGAATGTCTTTCTGCAAATGCCAAATTGTGCTGAAGCATAGAGTTGCGATGATTCAGCTACCTGAATCATAGATCTTAGCTAGGTGTACTCCCAGGAATCTATAAAGCATGGTAGGGTAAGTAGCGGTTAAGAGTGCCGTACTAGGACCTGGGAGACCAGCATTCAAATCTCCCACTCGGCCCTGAGGCATGCTTGGGCCAGTAGTCACTCCCCCTCCACCTAACCTGCATCGGAAAGTTGTTGTGCAGATTAAATGAGGAGGGGGAGCCTTGAGCTCCTTGGAGAGGTATCAATGCAACAAATAAATCTCTGTTCCAGCCAAGGCGACTCACCAGTTTCTTGTCCATTTTTGCCTTGATGTCTCTGGCGAGAGTGAAAAACGCCTGAAATTTAAAATGGAGAAACAGAATATATATATACATATATATATATATATATATACACACACACACACACACACACAGTGGTGCCTCGCTAGACGAATTTAATTCGTTCCACAGGTCTTTTCTTATAACGAAAAATTCGTCCATCGAATCCCATAGGAATGCATTGAATTTTTTTTTAAAAAAATTTTGCCCATAGGAACGCATTAATTGAATTTCAATGCATTCCTATGGGAAACCGCGATTCGCTAGATGAATTTTTTGTAAAACGCATTCGTCTAGCGAGGCAACCTCCGCTAGAAAAAAACCTTTCGTTAAGCGGAAATTTCGTTAAGCAGGGCATTCGTTAAGCGAGGCACCACTGTATATACATACATACACACACACACGTGTGTGTGTGTGTGTAAGTGATCGGATGAGGCCTGCCTCTGGAGAGCCGTAGCTCGCGCTGCTCTCCTGCGCTCATGCCAAAATGCAAAGCCAAAGACTCGAGGGAGGTTATGCGGAGGGGGCAATTGGATCTTTGGTGTGTGTTCCCTGAAATGGCCCCTGTGACCCGTCAAAACACACCACTGATTGCTGCACGATGTCCCCTGTCACCTGCGAGAGCAGCAGCAGCAGCACGCCAAACCCCTGCAAATTAGAATTGTGGGCCGGGAGAGGGAGGCATGTGCTCGGGCGCGACAGCTGTTTTTGCAGCGGGTCCCCCGTTTTGCAGATTTGCTGCAGCGCTGATCAGGGTTGGAAGAAGGGCTTCGGCTTAAGAGATGCTGCCGGAATCGGCCTCCTTTGGACTTCTGCCCTTTGGACTGGATGAAAAGGCTTCCGGGAAAGAGGGGTCGCTCAGGGAGGGCCAGCACTCACGTTCTCTATGTTGATGTTTGCCTTGGCGCTGGTTTCCATGAACTTGATGCCGAAGCTGCTGGCCAGCTGAATGAGGAAAAAGGAGGAGAGGTCTCGGGTCAGTTACACAGGCACCAGCATGTGCCTTGAGAAACACAGTTCTATTTTTTCCCCATTCCTGAATCCCACATACATAGAATCATAGAATCGTAGAGTTGGAAGAGACCACTAGGGCCATCCAGTCCAACCCCCTGCCAAGCAGGAAACACCATCAAAGCATTCTTGACATATGCCTGTCAAGCCTCTGCTTAAAGACCTCCAAAGAAGGAGACTCCACCACACTCCTTGGCAGCAAATCCCACTGCCGAACAGCTCTTACTGTCAGGAAGTTCTTCCTAATGTTTAGGTGGAATCTTCTTTCTTGTAGTTTGAATCCATTGCCCCGTGTCAGCTTCTCTGGAGCAGCAGAAAACAACCTTTCTCCCTCCTCTATATGACATCTTTTTATATAAGAGGCTTCATAATATAATTTTAAACCAAGTAGTGAGCAGCAACGGGGATTCTGAGGACAGGAGGCTGATGGCCTTTGAAGTTTCAGGGAGGCACGAGCAAAGAGAGATTTAGCAGCTTCAGCACAGAGCCCCCGTGGATAGTGTACCTGTTTTGTTTTAAGTTTTAATTTCATTTTGCAATACAGTATGTAATAAAAAAAACTGTTGCAAATCAACTTTGTTCAATTAACAGCATAAACTTTGAGATTTTAAGCTATTTCAATTTCCTACCCTGTCTGGCCTCTTAAGAAATATTTAGATGGTGTTACCTTGTCTCTCTCTGATCTGCGGACAACTGTGATATGTGTCAGCTCCCTTGACATCTATATAGAACCCATATGGTGATATAACCACATAACACCGGTCCTGAAAGACCTACATTGGCTCCCAGGATGTTTCCGAGCACAATTCAAAGGGTTGGGTGCTGACCTTGAAAGCCCTCAACGGCCTCCGCCCAGTAGACCTGAAGGAGCGTCTCCATCCCCATCGTCCATCCCGGACACTGAGGTCTAGCGCAGAGGGGCTTTTGGCGGTTCCCTCCTTGAGAGAAGCGAGGTTAGAGGGAACCAGGCAGAGGGCCTTCTCGGTGGTGGCGCCCGCCCTGTGGAACGCCCTCCCATCAGATGTCAAAGAGGAAAACAACTATCTGACTTTTAGAAGACATCTGAAGGCAGCCCTGTTTAGGGAAGTTTCTTATGTTTGATGTTTTATCGTGTTTTTAATATTCCATGGGGAGCCGCCCAGAGTGGCTGGGGAAACCCAGCCAGATGGGCAGGGTATAAATAAAAATAATAAAAATAATAATTATTATTATTCCTGTTCTGATTCCTCAAGGCATTGCCTTGTCTCTCTCTGATCTGCAGCCAACTTTTCTAGGTGTCAGCTCCCTCGATATCCCACCCGCCTGTCCCGTGACACACGACCGGCTAATCTCTGGATGTCAGAAACCGCCCTCACCTTCTCTCCTTGCTCTCGGGAGACCTGGCGCTTGTGGTTCATGTCGCACTTGTTCCCAAGAATCATTTTTTCCACATCTGGAGATGCATGCTGCGGGGGGGGGGGGGGGGAGAGCGCAGAGGTGAGAAAAAGGGACCCGGCCTGGTCGGCACGCAGAGCTGGTGGCTGAGATGCCAACATGGCGCTTCTCCTCCCGCTCTGTCGGGAGGGGAAAGGCCTTTCAGAGGCCCCTTCCTAGCAGATGAAACTCCCCTGCCAGTTCCGGAAATTTCACTGCACTTCAAACACTTCCAAAAAAACCAAAAACCAATGCCATGCCGCTCATTCGGAACAAAGCAGAAGCGTTCCGTGTTAGTTGCAGAACTCGGCGACAGCAGAGGAGGGACCATGGCAAGCGTCGCCACAAGGTGCATTTTGGGGAGGGGTTTGCCAGCTGGGACGAGCGAGCAGAAGGGCTGGCTCACCATTCGTTACCTTCTAGAGGGCAACAGTCCTATCCCACAGGGCATCCTGCAAGAAACCGCACCTCTGAGAAGCACAAGTCCTTGGGGGGGGGGGGAGGAGAGCCTCCTCTGAGCGTCCGAGAACAGAAGCAGCCCATTTCAAATGCTCCTTCCCCCCAAAACCTGAATCCCCCCTGCTAGGAATGACAGGTAATGAAATCCCCAAAAAGTCCAGGAGAATCTTTATGTATGTTACAGTCGCTGCCAGAATTCTAGTCGCAAAAGGCTGGAAGGGAGAGGATATCCCATCTAAACCAGACTGGCAAAATAAAATAAGAGAGTACGCCGAACTGGCAAGATTATCAACAAAGCTAAGAGACGTTACAGATGGAGAATTTATCAGAGAATGGGATATATACAGAGTCTATGTAAAAGAGGGACGCGGGTGCCGCTGTGGGTTAAACCACAGAGTCTAGGGCTTGCCGATCAGAAGGTCAACGGTTCGAATCCCCGCGATGGGGTGAGCTGTTGCTCGGTCCCAGCTCCTGCTAACCTAGCAGTTTGAAAGCACATCAAAGTGCAAGTAGATAAACGGTGCTTCCGTGTGCTGCTCTGGTTCGCCAGAAGCAGCTTTGTCATGCTGGCCACATGACCTGGAAGCTGTACGCCGGCTCCCTCGGCCAATAACGCGAGATGAGTGCCGCAACCCCAGAATCGGTCACGACTGGACCTAATGTTCAGGGGTCCTTTTACCTTTACGTAAAAGAACATTGTCAAAAGATCAATCTGTTGGCAGGTTTTGATTGAGCTTCAGTGCGTAAATAGGATAATTTTATAAAATAAAACTTGTAGTAAGTCAGATAACATGGAGAAAGTAAAGTTTAAGCGCGTGTTTAAGGAAATTAATTCCGGAATGCAAGGGGGTCCCTCCCAATTCTACGATTGATCTATGATCTACGAACTGTTTGTAGTCTGTTCCTCTAGGCCCCGGCGGTGTTGCCTGCGCAGGAAAACCTCCAAGGGTCTAGTAGGACTGCAGTACCGACAGGACCGCCTCTTTCCATATGAACCTACACAGACCCTGAGATCATCTTCTTAGACCCTCCTTCGTGTTCCTCCTTGAGAGGTCCGGAGGGTGACAACATGAGAACGGGGCCTTCTCTGCAGTGGCTACTCCCCAGGGAAGATTGCCTGGTGCCTTCATTATACACCTTTACGTCCTAGGCAAAAATGTTACTTTTTAACCAGGCCTTTGGGGGATCTGGTTGACATTCTATAACCTTTTAAAATGTGGCTCTTTTGGGGTGGTGGTGTATTATTGGGTTATTGCTTTTATTTTGATTTTATATACAGTGGTGCCTCGCTAGACGAAATTAATTCATTCCACGGGTCAATTCGTGTACCGAATTTTTCGTCTACGGAGTCCCAGTTTCCCATAGGAATGCATTGAAACTTAATCAATGCGTTCCTCTAGGCTCTGGGGGACTGGCAGCGGCATGCAACGGGGCTTCGGAGAAGGTCTCCGAAGCCCCGTCCGATGCCGGCTGTGTGCAAGGCGGCGGGGGGAGAAGCTCTCTTCTCCCAGACACCGCCTTGCCTGCCTCCAACACGGAGCGCAAATTCGGAGGTCTCCAAAGTTGCACTCCGTGCTGGCTGTGCGCGGCGAGAGGCGACGGCGGGGGGAAGAAAGACCTTCTCCCGCCGCCGTCTCTCGCCTGCCTCTCCCGACACGGAACACAACTTCGGAGGTTTCCGAAGTTGCGCTCCGTGTCTGGGGTGCGGGGCGAGAGGCGGGGGAAGACCTCCTCCTGCCGCCACCTCTCGCCTGCCTCCGAAGTTGCGAAACCTCCGAAGTTGCGTTCCGTGTCAGGGTGCGGGTCTCCCCCTGCCTCCGCCCCAGGCACGGAGTGCAACTTCGGAGGTCTCTGAAGTTGCGTTCTGTGTCGGGGGAGGCAGGCGGGAGGCGGCGGGGGGAGAAGGTCTTCCCCCGCCCCCGCCTCACACCCCAGGCACAGAGCGCAACTTCGGAAACCTCCGGAAGTTGCGTTCTGTGTCGGGGGAGGCAGGCGAGAGGCGGCGGCGGGGGACGGAGCCAAATCGCAGCAGGCGATGCTTGCCCCCGCCTGTCTTCCCCGAGCCAAGGGGAAGACAGGCAGGGGCAGCCACCGCACCGCCGCGTTTCGGCTCCGTCCCCCTCCCTGGCAAAGGGAGATTAGCTGTCAGCTTCCCGCGCTGACAGCTGATCTTCCTTTGCCGCTTTCTATGGCCGCGCTTCGTAAGACGAAGCGGTGGTCATAGAAAATTTTGTCGTCTTACGAATGCCTCGCGCAACGCAAAACTCTTTCGTCTAGCGAGTTTTTCATTGTGCGAGGCATTCGTAAAGCGAGGCACCACTGTATTGTGATCTTTTTTGTGAACTACCCTGAGACCTCCGGGTATAGGACGTTATATAAATTCAAATAATAATAATAATAATAATTATAATAATAATAATAATAGCAGAGAGAGGCCTCTTTCTACCTCTGGGTTTGACTGACATTGTTTCCACCCAGCTTTTGTGTCCACGGATATACACCACGACTTCCACAAAAGCAAATCTCCTCTCCGGCAGCTTCTGCAGCTAGTATTCAGAAACAGACAGCCTCCGACTATGGAGATAGAGCAGCGGAGAACATACCTCTTCGATGTTTCTGACCCAGTTCCGAATGTTTTCAAACGACTTCTCGTTGGTGATGTCGTACACCAGCATAATGCCCTAAAGAGCAGAAACGGGGAGAGGCAACCAATCAAAAGCTGATTTTTTTTCGATTCCGGAGGGATTTGTGGGCTGGAGGTGGGAGAAGCTTGAACCCAGGCGTTCCCAACATGACACAGAAAGCAAGAGGGGCTCGGCACCGAGCCGGCTCTAGGGGGCAAAGAGTAGCACAGCGCATGAGGGTATGCAGAGGGATGGGGTAAGAACGAGGGTGCGCTTAGAGTCGAAGTTTTCAGTCCTCAACCCGAAGGTGGAACTCACCACCAGCATCTTGAGAGCGGGGGGAGGGAGAATTGATGGAGGGGCAGCGGCAAAAGAGGAGGTCAGCAGTGACCCACGTCAGACCTGCACCCACCATGGCTCCTCTGTAGTAAGCCGTCGTGATCGTCCGGAAGCGTTCCTGCCCAGCGGTGTCCCTGGAGGAAAGGCACAGGAAGAGTAATGACGACAAGCAGCCAGGCAGGGGCCCCGTCATCTTGCCCTCAAGTTACGCTGGCCGAGAAGCTCTTAACGCGGGGCAGAAGCCCTGCTGCAGCAGGATGAGGCCCAGGAGGTCTGGGTGCTGCTGCTGCTGCTGTGCCATTTTGGGATGTTCTGTGCTCTCACCGATGCAGCAGCTGCCATCGCAAGTGGCCTTGTCAGGGATTGTCTGTAGGCTTGCCACCCGTGTCGGGGCACTGCCCCGTCTTCCTAGGAGTCTCAGGGACTCCGCACCCCCCCTTCTCAACAAAGGATAATTCTCTGGGCTGCCAGGAGAAAAGAGAGGACAGGGAAGCTACCTAGCGAAAGCGCAACCCAGAGTCCCCCTTACCAGATCTGCAGCTTGATCTTCTTGCCATCGAGTTCTATCGTCCTGATCTTGAAATCGATTCCTGCACCAAGAAGACCACCAGCCAGTTAACAGGTGGCACTTGACAGCTGACAATTATGATCATTATTAATATGAAGCTCTCCGTCTCCTTTTTTGCTGCCCCCTGGAATTCCATTTATTTTCCTCCCGTCGGAGGTGGGGAAGCCAAGGTGGGGTTTCCCAGTTGTCCCGTCCCCCCCGCACTTTGCATCTCAGCCGCAGAGGCTGTTGCTGTGCTTGGCTGTTAGCTCTGTCCCACACTTTCAGTCCTCTGCCTGGTTCCTGCCATAACACACCCTAACCCTGGCGGCAGTGCCATCCTCACAACCAGGGGCGCCAACTTGAAATAAATATTGGGGGAAGAGGGAAAGCAGTTAAGCCCCGCCCCACCCAATCCATCGCACATGGGCGTAGCCAAGGGAGGGGGGCAGCTGCCCTCCCTAAACCAAGCACAGTCGTACATTGGAAATCAAATGGAATCCGTTACGGAAGTCCGTTCGACTTCCAAAACGTTCGAAAACCAAAGCGCGGCTTCCGATTGGCTGCAGGAAACTCCTGCGGCCAATCGGAAGCCCCGTCGGACGTTTCGCTTCCAAAAATAGTTTGCAAACTGGAACAGTCACTTCCGCGTTTGTGACGTTCAAGAGCCAAAACGTTTGGGAACTAAGATGTTTGAAAACTAATGTACGACTGTAAATCAATAAGAATACTTAACCGAGGTTCTGCCCATGCCCCTCCCCCAACACAAATCACGAATTAAACAACTCTGTATGCAGTGTGCAAAAATTCCTCAGCAATAACGTGCGACATTTCAACGCCTTCTAATACGTGAGATCTTAAATAATATGCGTTGACGCGTTTTTGCAAACAAATTTGTTTGATTTGCGATTCATCCCCCTAACCCAGAGCTTCCTGGACTTTTCCGGTTGGCGACACACTTTTATTTGTTTTATTCATTTCATTTATTTCTTGAATTCATATACCGCCCTATACCCGGAGCTCTCAGACATGCGCCTTTTTGTGGCGCAGCGACCCAACTATCCTAGCAGAACTTTGCTTTGATTACATATTTTGCAGTTTTATGTTTTGATTCTGCGAACCGCCCAGAGGCCTCCCAAATTCAAATAATAATAATAATAATAATAATAATAATAATAATAATAGCAAACCGGACATGAAACTAACGCCCTCCCAGCCCCTGGGGAGGAAAAAGCTCTGCCCTAACATAAAGCCTGCACCTCCCCCAATACATAAATCCATGCAATCGTGTGAGTCACCCCACTTGAATGGCAATGTCCATCAACTTGGGAGGGGGGGGTCCCCTGGACCCCTCAAATATTATTATTTTTAGGGGGGAAGCACAGGTGTAGTTGGGGTGGGGGGAGTCTAGCTGCCCTCCCTTAAACCAAATAAATAAAAAAAAACTTTAACTCTGCTCCCCACCCCAGGATTTTCGGGGTGTCAAATGGACTCATGCGATGGCATGGATTTATGTCTGGGGGAGGAGGAGTGTGGTGTGTGGAGGCTTTCTGTGAATGGCCATGCCCATCATCCACTTAGGAGGGGGGCGCCATGGACAACTCAAATACTTAATTTTTCTTTTATTTTGGGGTCGGGGGGGGGGGGGCAAAGCACGGGCGTTGTCGGGGAGGGGGGAAAGTCCAGCTGCCCCCCCTAAACCAAATAAATAAATAATAAACACTTAACTTCCGCTCCCCATTCCAGGATTTTCGAGGTGTCAAGGGGGGGGGGTTGACTCATGCAATGGCATGCATTTATGTCTGGGGGGGGGGAGGTGAGTGCAGGCTTTCTGTGAATGGCCATGCCCGTCAACTTGGGAGGGGGGCGTGCTGGACAACTCAGATATTTCATGGGGGGCGGACAAAGCACGGGCATAGCCAGGGGAGAGAGAAGTCCAGCTGCCCTCCCCCTTTAAACCAAATAAATAAATAAAAACACTCAACTTTTGCTCCTCCCCCCCCGGATTTTTGTTAGGTTGGGGGGGGAGGAGGAAGAACCTCAGGTTTTATTTTAAATTGATTTGGACGGATTATTATTATTATTATTATTGGGGGGGTGTCAGCTGCATTATTATTATTATTTGGGGGGTGTCAGCTGCATTATTATTTTTTGGGGGGTGTCAGCTGGAGGCTCCCCCCCGAAATAAACCCTGGCGGGGCGGTTCCCTTCCGGGTCCTCACAACAACCCCGCGAGGTAAGCCTGCAGGGGGAGGGGGCGCTCCGCGGTTGCCATGGCGACGGAGAGGAGAGGGGGGGCAGCCGGCCGGCGCACCGATGGTGGAGATGAAGGTGGCGTTGAAGGCGTCCTCGCTGAAGCGGAAGAGCGCGCACGTCTTCCCCACCCCGGAGTCGCCGATCAGCAGCAGCTTGAAGAGGTAGTCGTAGGTCTTCGCCATGTTCCTCAGGCCGGGAAGCGGCGGCCGAGGCTCGCGATAGGCCGGCGGGGCTGCCCG
>NC_142589.1:89600474-89679694 GCF_965207765.1 Zootoca vivipara | reverse complement strand
AATGTGCATTACCGTGATCGCCGATCTCCATGCGAGGGAGGCTGCTGGGTGTGTTCCAGGACATATATCATGTTTGCACGCAAACCTGGCATGCACAGCGCATAAATTGGCCTCACACACCTTCGCAGATGTCCTGGAATTTGTTTTATTCCACAGAAGCGCCTAGGTGACGAGGCTTGCAACTTTTGGATTGAGGTTTGATGAGCCCTCAGCTACTGAAGGCAATGGGGCCCTTTGATACGTCCAGCTGTCCTTTGTCAACAACAAATTGTCGCTGTTTTTTGTGTTGGATATATCCTATCTGGTAAATTATGGACCTAATAGGTATCTAATTAGGGACCCAGGTGGCGCTGTGGGTTAAACCACAGAGTCTAGGGCTTGCAGATCAGAAGGTCGGTGGTTCGAATCCCTGCAATGGGGTGAGCTCCCGTTGTTCGGTCCCAGCTCCTGCCCACCTAGCAAGTTCGAAAGCACCTCAAAGTGCAAGTAGATAAATAGGGACCGCTCCGGCGGGAAGGTAAACGGTGTTTCCATGCGCTGCTCTGATTCGCCAGAAGCAGCTTTGTCATGCTGGCCAAATGACCTGGAAGCTGTCTGCGGACAAACGCCGGCTCCCTCGGCCTATAGAGCGAGATGAGCGCCGCAACCCCAGAGTCGGACACGACTGGACCCGATGGTCAGGGGCCCCTTTACCCTTTACCTTTAATAGGTATCTAAAGCCATTTGCACATCACAAAATATGTAGTTTATCAAAGTAATTGTTGAACTGAAATACAATTAAGAGGAAGTATATTAATAGTGAAATACAATGAAGAAGAAGATGTATATTAATAGTGAAATAATTATTAAGCTCTAACTTAAAATGATTTTTATTCATAACAAACTTAATAATGCAAGCACATTGGCATTTGGCAATAACAAAAGTTCCTTTAGAAACACACTTTACAAAGACTCATAATCTAGTCTGTGGGTAGGCAAACTAAGGGGCCCGGGGACCGGATCTGTCCCAATCGCCTTCTAAATTCAGCCCGCAGTCCGGGAATCAGCGTGTTTTCACATGAGTAGAATGTGTCCTTTTATTTAAAATGCATCTCTGGGTTATTTGTGGGGCCTGCCTGGTGTTTTTACATGAGGAATGTGTGCTTTTATTTAAAATGCATCTTTGGGTTATTTGTGGGGCATAGGAATTTGTTCACCCCCCCCAATATAGTCCAGCCCCCCACAAGGTCTGAGGGACAGTGGACCGTCCCCCTGCTGAAAAAGTTTGCTGACTCCTGATCTAGTCACTAGAAACTTGCTATAACATGAAAAAGTAATAGATGTAAATATACAATGCAAACTACTAATAATTATAAATAGCAGAATGTAGGCACCCTATATATAGAAAAGAGCAAACCAGTGATATTTTAGGGAGCAGGCTAGCAGGCGGGGACCATGACTTACATCCTAGGAGCCTACATAAGAGCCAGTGTGGTGTAGTGGTTAAGAGCGGTAGACTTGTAATCTGGGGAACCGGGTTCGCGTCTCTGCTCCTCCACATGCAGCTGCTGGGTGACCTTGGGCTAGTCACACTTCTCCAAAGTCTCTCAGCCCCACCCACCTCACAGGGTGTCTGTTGTGGGGGAGGGGGAAATGAGATTGTTAGCCGCTTTGAGACTTCTTCGGGTAGTGATAAAGCGGGATATAAAATCCAAACTCCTCCTCCTCCTCCTCCTCCTCCTCCTCCTCCTCCTCCTCCTCCTCCTCCTCCTCCTCCTCCTCCTCCTCCTTCTTCTTCTTCACAACACAAAACACTGTTGCTGTATGTAGGTTTTATTTTATTTGTTTTTTATCTTATATTTTGGAAATGCACATCCAGGTTTTTTTCCCCTTTACACTTTTGGGGGGGCCCCCAAGAGAGTGGGGCCCTAAGCCATAGCTTGTTTAGTTTATACGTAAATCCAGAACTGTTCCTGGTCCTGGAATTACCAACCTGTTGGCACCTGGCAGTCTGTCTCCTAGTGCCACAAAGAAATGATCCCTGCTGGCTTCTGATTTGAGAAAGGCACAGGAGCAGATCAGCCTATGGGTCAGTTGGCAACCCTACTCCGCAGACAGGCCAGGGTGGAAAGGGTTCGTGGAAGGTTTGGAAGCTGAAAAGCCCCAAGAATGTTACTTGCCCCAAAATGGAAAGAAGCAGAAGTCCCAGTGAAGGAGGAATGGACACAAAAACTTACGGAATATGCAGAAATGACTAAACTTACCGGAAGAATAAGAAATCAAGATAACATTTTTTTAAAATAAAATAAAATAAAAAGAATGGAAATTAAATTACTGAATATTTACAGATAAATTATAAGCAGATAAAAACATTGGCAGGATTATTGTAACAACCTGCAGCTTCATAAGAGTATATATTTAAAGGAGATGAGTAGATGAGTAAATTAAGTTGATTTGGAGATGCAGAAGATGTCAAAAATAAATTTAAGGAACCGCAGAAAGAGAGGGAAGGAAGTCAAATTCTGAAATGTCAAAATGAATGTAAAATTAGTGAAATGAATAAAAACTAGTGAAATGTATAAACTTGAAAAGCATACAGTAAATAAATAATTCTTTTTTCAAAAAAGGAAGTCGAGAAGCTTCTGGATTAAAGTCTCCCCGCAACTTTCCTTGTCTGTGTTGAACAGAATTCCCTTCATCACTGCTTTCATTGTATATGAAACAAAAAACGGGTCCCCATGTTCACTGAATGTCTTGTAGCATTATTATTATTATTTTAAAAAGATGTTTACAACAGGGTCGGTTTAGCTAAAACTATTTGTTCTTGGATCAAAGTTATCTGTTCTGCTTTTGTTTCCAGTATTGTTGGGGTACAATACTGTTATCTGTAGATCTTGAGGTTGCACAGACCTAGCTCTGTTCAGCTAATATGTAACAGGGAACAACGCAGGTATTTGTATATCTTTAGGTTGCAAAGATCTACATCGCAGCCATCCTTCCTTGTACAAACAGTACCAGATTTGTAGATCTTTAGGTTGAATATGTTGGCAGGAGAGGTTTGGAAGAGCGAATCCGCACCACAATGGCTATCAGATTCTCACTTTCCCAGACAGAATGAGAAATGAAACATAGCCCGTTCTCTCAAAATCTGCACTTTATCCAGATTTTGTGATGCAGCTGTCCAGCTGGACAATATTTACAAAAGGATGCACCTATTAGCTGAAGGTGTACATAAAAATAGCAAAAACAGCACACACAAAAATGCGCTATAGACAAGGAGAAAATGCTCGCAGAAATGTGCGTATTACTCCAAACTGTGTACAAATCATGTGTCTACCAGGAGAAATTCTCTCTAAGATGCTGAAGGGTTTCCCAGAGGATTTACTTAAATAAAAACCTTGCCGATCGCCATGGAGGCGTTGGCAATTGAATTTAAGATCGGGGAAACGAGAAACCAAGAACGCCAAAATGGATAGATTCTTCCATCTCTTAATCGTCAAATATGATGGGCACCATGTTGTCTAACCCTGGTATATATAATTGAATTGGTTAACATGAAGTGAAGTTTTTAATGGTTACAGGTAGGTAGCCGTGTTGGTCTGGATCGAAGTAAAATAAAAAAATTCCTTCAGTAGCACCTTAAAGACCAACTAAGTTTTTATTTTGGTATGAGCTTTCGTGTGCATGCACACGAAAGCTCATACCAAAATAAAAACTTAGTTGGTCTTTAAGGTGCTACTGAAGGAATTTTTGAAGTTTTTAAAACTGGGATTGTTCTTTTCAGATGGAAAGCCTTGAGTCGCGAGAGATATGGAAAGGTTTTATTCTCACGGTTGTGGAGGTGAGTTTATTTCCTTTCTTTTCTCCTCCTCCTCCTCCTCCTCCTCCCCCCCCCCTGGTGTTTTAGTGCTATTTTGTCATTTTTTAAAAAAAAGAAGCAAAGATCTATGGAGAGCAATTGATAGTTTAAGCTCCCGACCACCACTGCGTGGGAAGAGAAACTGACATTGGGGCAATTCAGAGAGGCTATTTAAGAGATCAATCAGGAAGTTTTGGCTCACAAAAGTTTACACCCCATGTTAAGTCTTACTCAGTCTTACTCCCTGTACAACATAGTTGAATACAACCCAAAGTCTCTAGCTTGGGACAACGGGGAAGTAATCAAATAGCAGTTTAGCCCTGCAAAAGGGGAGGTTTTCAATTGCAAATAGGGCCAATGCGAAATTTTTGGATTTAACATGCAGGGTTTTGAACATGTAAATAACGTCAGAAGATTATCTCATTAGGCGTGGGGCGATTTAACCCCTTTCTCCCTAGCTGCAGCCCTAGATGAAATGACTCTTTATTATGTCGGAAGTGCAACAGCAGAGATCATTAACTACGGTAAATGGTTCATTCTGTTTGTGTTTCAGCCAAACAGCCAAGAGAGGGGTGGGCTGGGGTGTGTGTGTGTTGCTGAGCAACCAAGCAGAGTGACATCACGTTTGCTGAGACAGCATACACTCTGATTGGCTGTGTAGTTCTGAAAGAATTTTCCCTCTGTGTGCTTGGTTGAATGTCTCCCTACTGTACAAGGCCCGTTTACTTCTCCTCAAATTACACCCACTGCTTTTGTTCAGTAAGGTGCTGTCAGGATTTCTTTCCAACACCTTTAACCCCAAACTCTGTTCTCCCGTAGATGAAAGTTCCATCCACCTTGAGTTTGCTCCCGGGTCACTTCTGTATGTTGTCTGAAGCACTCGAGAAGGAAAAGGAACGTCGATCCAAGGCTGACATGAGAGTCGAGAAGCCACTTCCAGAGTGAGTGGACTGCAAACCCCTGGAGGCAAAGATGTATTTATATCTGCCAGGGGAAATAATCACTCAGTGTCACTGGCGACTTTTAAACTTGGTAGGGCTACAATTTTCCACCCTGCAGTTTTTCTTTTACAGTGGACCCTCAGGTTACGTTACCTTCAGGTAATGTAACTTTTGGGTTGCGAACGCTGCAAACCCGGAAGGGTATTGTGAGGGACAGGGGATACCGGGAAGTCCCTCCCCTCTTAAGTTCCAGCCCATCCCCAAGCGCTGGGGAGAGCAGGGAGAGCTCTGCCTCCAGTGGAGAATCAGGAAGTGGTGCCCGAGGCTCAGGCAAGGTTGCGGAGCCACTGACCCAGGTGGGACAGGAAAGGGGGAGCCCGGGGGGAAGGCCAATTCCCCCGACGCCGGAATTGCGCAGAAAACGTAGGGGGAAGAGGATGGGTCTCCCAAAGCTTCTTTGCTGGAAGAAAACGCGCCAATCTCCATTCGGAGGTTCTGACACCTGACCGAAAGCATGTATATAGATCGCTCTGAGCACTGTAAATAATCAGCACTTAATAAAAGTCTAAAAGGACTATGCTGCGAGGAGTCGTTACTCTAGAGTAGCTGCATCAGCGCCTCTGACAGGTATACTTCCGGGTTTCGCCGCGCATGCATGCGCAGAAGCACTCAACTGCGCTGCGTGCGTAGAAGCGCTCAACCACGCCGGACACGTGCGCAGAAGGGCGCCTCCGGTTACAAAGATTTCGGGATACGACCGGGCCTCTGGAACGGATCCCGTTCATACCTGGAGGTACCACTGTACAGCACTTATTGAGGAAAGTGTGCCTCGACACATGTTGGAAGCACAACAGCAGGGATCATTCAGTTTGCGACTTAGGGGTTAATTCTGCTAGTGCTACAGTCTGCTAGCCAAGAGGGGGACCGGTGGAGCTGTTGCTCAGCAACCAGGAACAATGGCATGATGCTTGCTGAGGCTGCACTTGCTCTAATTTGGATTCCACCAAGCAGGGCAAACTTTTTTTAAAGTCCCACCAACACTCCTTGCAATGCAGCAGAAGATTATCCACACTTTACAGGGCTGTTTAAGATGGGAAAGCTGTTTGGGGGCAAGGCTGTAGTTTTGCAAAAGACCTCTGCTTTATTTATTTCTGCCCCAGGTGTTTCTTCAGGGTCTCCAGGACGGAGGCCGAAGTCCTTCTGGAGAAGAACGAAAACTGTGGGAATATGTTGCTTCGGCCCGGAGGGGATGGCAAGAGCATCTCCGTGTCCACCCGGCTGAAGGCGAATGGGTGAGTTTGGCAAGGCAAATCCATTGCAGAAAATTCTGCGGTCTCCTCCTTTAGCCCACCATCGCCTCCCGTGTCACCCAAAGGTCCAGCCATCTCCCTTGCTTGTCTCCTGCTTCTAATGCTAAAAGGTTTTGTTTTCTTTGTTGTTCACTACACACACACACACACACACACACACACGATTATTTATTTGTTTCAACAACTTGCATATCGCATCATCGCAGTCATCTCCAAGTGGGGATCCAATGTAAACAGGACTAAAAAAAAAAAAGCATTAAAACTATAAAATCAGAACTGCCTGCGAACAATGGAAAGTCTTCAGTAAGCTCTGGAAGTTCAGCTGGAAGGGAAGCCCACAATATTGGGCCCACAATATTATAATGATGATGATGATGATGATGATGATGATGATGATTTTATAACAGTGGTATCTCGGTTTCCGAACGTAATCCGTTCTGGAAGACCGTTCGACTTCCGAAATGTTTGAAAACTCAGCGGAAGCCGTTTGGCTTTCGAAAAGCGTTCAAAACCGGAACACAATTACTTCCAGGTTTTTGGCGTTCGGAAACAGAAACATCCGGCTTCCGAGACGCTCGAAAACGGAGGTACCTCTTTATTTACATGCCTCCATCTGACTGGGATGTGCATCTGAGCCATGGGGGGGCCACTAGGAAGAGTTGTGATAGACTCAATCCCACCCCCCATTTCCCTTATTGTCTGCTTTTTCGCTGCTCCCTGAATGAGCTGGCAGAATTAACAGAGGCTGCAAAAACCAAGAGAAGCATTGCCTGGCTTCACAATTTCCCCCACATTGTGATTTTTGCATAAAACACACACACACACACACACACACACACACACACACACACACACCATATGATTTGTGTTACATTGCCAGGTCAAAAAATTATGAAACAGAAATCAAATGGACTTCAAACCAGTTTTGGACACAAGACAAAATTAATTCGTTCTGCAAGTCGCTTCATATAGTGAAAATTTCGTCTTGTGAAGCGTGGTTTACCATTTACCTGGTTTACCCGGTCTATCCATTTAATTAATGTGTTCCTATTCATCTTGTGAAACGCAGCCATAGGAAACTTCGTCTTGCGAGACACCTTGCGCAACGCAAAACGCTTTCATCTTGTGAGTTTTTCGTTGCACGAGGCATTCGTCTTGCGGGGTACCACTGTATATATTGCCCTTCCTTAATGTCCCTCATATGAACTGATGGTGATTTTGTTGGGGGAAAACATCCTTGGAAGCCAAGACGCAAGCTTAAAGTTGAACACAGCAAAACATGCAACAAAGAAAAGCGTTGAAATATAGGCTGGAAAACTTTAAAATGTGCCCTTTCCAGCGAACTCCATAAATATTCTCTTTAAGAGCTTCCTCTAAAGTTTTCCGCTTCCCCTAGAATAGAAGCAGACCATAAGTTTGTAAGTTATAAAAAGGTTTACTTACCAATGCTCCAAAAGGTCAGAGTCATGTGCTTTTCCATACAGCAGTTAGAAAAAGATGCACAGGCAGGAAAAAAAGTTATTGGTTACAAAATGGTAAAAGCTAAACTATAGTGTATAGGGAAATGCTAGTTTCAGGCTCCATTCTTGTCTGAAACAGAAGAGGCTTGTTAAAGCCTTGCGGTTGGAGGGAGCAGTTCAGAGAATGAAAGCTTGGTTACCTCTTTCCTCCCAAGGTAAGGGGAAATGACATAGGCAAAGTCTGTCAGGACCGCTTACTCTATCTATGGCATTAATGCTTCATGCATTTATTAGGCTGAAGCATGCTGGTTATATAAGGCGAGTTTATTCTACAAATTTTACAGAATCTCTTTTTCTTTCGGTTACAGGTAGGTAGCCGTGTTGGTCTGGGTCGAAGTAAAATAAAAAAATTCCTTCAGTAGCACCTTAAAGACCAACTAAGTTTTTATTTTGGTATGAGCTTTCGTGTGCATGCACACTTCTTCAGATACAGTGAAATAGAAGTCCCCAGGCACTTATGTAGAGAAGGGGTGGGGATGGGGAGGGGAGGGGGGATCACTCAGAAGGGTGGTGGAAGTGGGTGATTGACTGACTGATAGCTGTTGATGACCGAAAACGACTGCAAATGGTTTTGCATGAAAAAGCAAGGGTTGAGATGGCTGAAGATCGCTATCATGTATAAGATGAGCAATTAAATAGTCCTGAGATGGTATGTTGGATGTTGTTGGGGCCAGTAATGATGTTGTCCGGGTGTATGTGGCAGCAAAGTTGGCATCTGGGTTTATTGCAGGCTCTGGTACTAAAGCAAACCTTTTCTAAAGCAAACCTTTTTCTAAAAAGCAAACCTTTTTAGAACTAAAATATCCACCTGATGAAGTTAAACAACAGATCAACAGAGCCAGACTGATACCTAGAGAGAACCTGCTGCAAGACAGACCCAAAAAAGAAAATAACAGAACACCACTAGTCATCACATACAGCTCCCAAGTTAAAACAGTACAACGCATCATCAGAGATCTACAGCCTCTCCTGGACAATGACAGCTCCCTTTCTCAAGCTCTGGGAGGAAGACCTTTCATTGCCTACAGACAGCCACCCAATCTTAAACAACTCCTCACCCACAATAATACAACCACCAGACTTAACATGGACACTGGTACCAGAGCTATTTCAGAAATAGACTGGAAAGAGAAGTTGCTGAATTACAACTTATCACCAAGCTCAAAACCATGGAGGGACCTGGTTTGAACAGAGATATCGGATTCTTATCTCATTATACATGATAAGCGATCTTCAGCCATCTCAACCCTTGCTTTTTCATGCAAAACCATTTGCAGTCATTTTCGGTCATCAACAGCTATCAGTCAGTCAATCACCCACTTCCACCACCCTTCTGAGTGATACCCCCTCCCCTCCCCATCCCCACCCCTTCTCTACATAAGTGTCTGGGGACTTCTATTTCACTGTATCTGAAGAAGTGTGCATGCACACGAAAGCTCATACCAAAATAAAAACTTAGTTGGTCTTTAAGGTGCTACTGAAGGAATTTTTTTATTATTCTTTTTCTTTCCTTTCTTTTCCCTCGCCCCCCCCTCATTCTTTTGCTCTTGTTTCCTTCCTTGTTAAATTTGCGAATAAAAAACCCCTTAAAAAACAAAAAAACCACCCTAAATTCTTACGAAAAAACATTGTTGAATTTCCCCCTTTCCTCCGCATCCGGTGTAGGACCGTGTCTATAAAGCACTATAAAATCAACGTGACCGATGGAGAATACATCATTGATGTCGAAGAGCCGGTGAGTTGTGCTGGGGGCCGTCATTCAGCTAGGTGGCAGGGCAAATGTTTTCTAAGGAGAAGGTTCCAGATTAAATCCTACATATCGTGAGTTGAAAGGACCGGTTAGCAGATGGCAGGGCAAGACCTTTCTTCGCCTGAGAGGTCAGAGAGCAACTGCCAGCCATTGCAACCAACACTGGGCTGACCGGGTTTACAATCTCAGTACAGTGGTAACCTTGGTTCTCAAACTTAATCCGTTCCGGAAGCCCGTTCCAAAACCAAAGTGTTCCAAAACCGAGGCGCGCTTTCCCATAGAAAGGAATGCAAAACAGATTAATCCGTTCCAGACTTTTAAAAAGAAACCCCTAAAACAGCAATTTAATGTGAGTTTTACTATCTAACGAGACCATTGGTCCATAAAATGAAAGCAGTAATCGATGTATTGTACTATAAAATAAATAAGACAGTATTGTAGATACAAAAACAAATGAACCGAAAAAGCCTCAGAAACAAAAACACAAAATAAATCGCAAAAGCAAAAGCGGCAAACTTAATGCGTTCCGGTAGTCTGTTTGACCTCCAAAATGTTCAGAAACCAAGGCGCCACTTGGAAGAGCACTATTGTTGTTTGTGGACCTTAAGGGCCTCCGCGGGGCCTACCAGGAGAGGCGGTCCCGTAGGTACGAGGGGCCCAAGCCGCATAGGGCTTTAAAGGTCAAAACCAGGACCTTAAACCTGATCCTGTACTCCACCAGGAGCCAGTGCAGCTGGTAAAGCACTGGATGAATGTGATCCCGCGGCCGGGACCCCGTAAGGAGCCTCGCCACGGCATTCTGCACCCGCTGGAGTTTCTGGGTCAGAGGCTTGCGTACTTTACCTCGTCTAAGAATGGAATCCGAATGGTGGAAGGGCACCGGCAGCGGGAGGTCTCACTAGGGAAAGCACGCTTTGGTTTAAGAACGGTTTCGGTTTAAGAACGGACTTCCGGAACAGATTAACTTCGTAAACTGAGGTACCACTGTATAGATATGAACAAATCCATATATCTGTGTGTAAGGGGGAGGGCTTATAGAGAACCCCCCCCCCTTCATCAGAAGCAGCCCGTCTCCCATGAGAGCGGTCATGAGAGCGAGGGGTCTGATGGAGGGAGTCAGGAAACAGAGAGGGAGTGCCAGGGCTCTGGCAACATCCAAGAGACCCTCCCCCATAGGCAGGGAGAGAGGGAGGGGGAAAGAGAGGACAGGAATTGGTCTGACAGAAGACCCGTGCCCCCGACGCCGGAATTGAGGAAGAGGAGGCGCTTCTCAGTTCCGAGGCTTTTATGCTGGTCCAGAACACGGAGGGGGGCAGTGCAGGAATCTGACTCGAGCGGGTAGACATGGAATCAGCAGTCCGTTACACTGTAAATAATGTGCACCAATAAAAACGTCTGAAAGACAAGCATGTGGAAAGTCTTTACTCAAGAGTAGTCACTACTACCCTGACACTGTGGAAATAACTTGCGTGATCTTAGAGGAAATATATATATTTATGAAAAGGGGAAACTGCATGCAAAAAGGTTGCGTATTAGATAAATTCGCTGCCCAATTTATCTTGAGGACTTTTTTTTTAAAAAAAAGCAATTCACAGACTGACATGGAAATACAGAGGGCTGAACAGGAAAAACGAGAAACAAAAATGGACAGATTCACACTCACACCACTGCCCTGGCTGTTTTTGGGGTTACTGCAATGCTGAAAGTGGAGAATTTCAAACGCTTTGCCAAGCCCTGGTAAATGCTTGTTAGTGAATGGTATCCCCCCTCTTTCTCTTTCCTCAGTATCGCTGCTCTTCGCTTGCCAAGGTGGTGGATTTTTTTGTAAACAGCAGCAAACGCATCCTCGTGCCCCTGTCTCTCGACGAGAGCTACGCCATGACTATAGGTAGGTTCGTGGCTCAAGCCCTCCTCTCTGTTGTGGGAACGCATGAGAAATTTTCCCGTAGGAATCAATGGAAATCGTTGACTGGTTATGTGAACACTCGCCGAAGGAGAGATACCTGAGAAGGCATCATGGTCAGATAGCAGGACCGGCACGTACTTTGGCTCGCTGCCCGGTATTTAACGTAATCTACCGTGTTTCTCCTAAAATAAGACAGGCCTTAAAAATAAGCCATGGCAGGCTTTTCATGAGTAGAATAAATATAAGACATACCCCGAAAATAAGCCATACCAGGTAGTGTTGGGAGCAGGTCTGGATGGCGCTTCCGTTACGGTAGAAAGAGGAAAAGGACGATGCCTGTCGGTGTAACGTGAAGCCCCGACCCAGCAGGACCCAGAGAGAGGTGAAGCCCAGGGACCCGGCAAGAGCCTCAACGCGCGCCACGCGAAGCCCCAGCAGGAGCTTTGGCGCGCGCTGTGCGAAGCCTCAGGACCCGGGAGGACCTGGCAGCAGGCTCAGCGGGCGGCGCGCAGAGCCGCAGGACCTGGCAGGAGCCGGCAGCAGCTTCAGCTGCGCCGCATCTCGTGAAGCCGCAGGACCCGGCAGCGGGCTCAGCGCGAAGCCGCAGGACCCGGCAGCAGCCTCAGCCGGCTGTGTGAAGCCCGGGACCCGGCGGCGGGCGAAGCCGGCAGGACCCAGCAGCAGCCTCAGCCAGCGGCTGCGTGAAAGCTTCAGCAGCGCCGCATCGTGCGAAGCCGCAGGACCCGGCAGCAGCTGTCAGCAGCCTCAGCCAGCGGCTGTGTGAAGCCCAGGACCCCGGCGGCGGGTGGCGCGCGAAGCCGGCAGGACCCAGCAGCAGCCTCAGCCAGCGGCTACGTGAAAGCCGGGACCCGGCGGCGCGCGGTGCGCGAAGCCGCAGGAGCCGGCAGCAGCCTCAGCCGCGCCGCATGAAGCCCTGGGACCCGTGTGAAGCCGCAGGACCCAGCAGCGGGCGGCGCGCGAAGCCGCAGGACCCAGCAGCAGCCGGCAGCAGCCTCAGCCACGCCACGTGAAGCCCTGGGACCCGGCAGCAGGCTCAGTGGGTGGTGCAAGAAAGCCCTGTACCATACTTACCGGTAATAATGCTGTACCCTACTTAGGTAAAAAATAATAATAAGACATCCCCTGAAAATAAGCCGTGTTGTGTTTTTTTGGAGGAAAAATTAATATAAGACGTGTCTTATTTTAGGAGAAACACGGTATGTTGCCGTTGGTTTTAAATAGCTCCCGTAAGTTGCAAATTTAAACAGTCAAATGTGTAATTATTTCTGTGCTTCCAAGCAAAGAGAATGCAATTTAAACAGGGCCAAAAAATAAATGTCACCAACTGCATATCATTTGTGCCCTGATAAACCACTCCTTCTCCGATCCCTCATAGCCGAGTGAGATTGTCTTCCATAAACACGGTCTTAACAGTGAGTCCGTAACGGACTGTGTAGGCCAATTCTGGATCCACACGTCCTTCCACAGTGGGGACATAAGTTTCCGGATGGGAGTTCATCCCAGTGAGGGTTTGCCAAGCGTGCCTTCCTCTTAGCACGTTTCTCCCTTGCGTTCTGAGTTCGAGCGTCTTCAAAGCCCATGGCACCTTTGGAAAAGGCTGTTCTCCAACTAGAGTGCTCGCAGGCCAGTGTCTCCCAGTTGTCGGTGTTTATACTACATTTCTCTCTCAAGGAGTCTTCGAACCTCTTTTTTTGACCGCCAGCATCACGCTTTCCATTTTTAAGTTCAGAATAGAGTAGATGCTTTGGAAGACGATCATCAGGCATCCGCACAACATGACCGGTCCAATGAAGTTGATGTTGAAGAGTCATCGCTTCGACACTGGTGATCTTTGCTTCTTCCCGTACACTGGCATCAGTTCGCCTGTCTTCCCAAGTGATGTGTAAAAATTTTCTATGGCAACAGGAGCAGCAGAAGATGATAACAACTGGTCTTTTGCTGGATTTGACATGGGACAAATACGCAGACTTAGTGAGAGCTTTCATTTTTGTTTCTGTGTTTGCCAGAATTCGCCAAGATCTCTAACTGCAGTTTCTTCTTATATTGCAGAGATTGTGGAGACTGATAAAGAAAGTGGAGAGACTGCCTTGGTGGCCCCGCGCTTGCCCAGTATCCTGCCACGACCCCCAAGAGGTGTGTGTGACAGTTCACTTGCACTAATGCTGAGGCTAAACTCATGCCAGCCTCCCCTGTTCATCTTCCCCTGGGGCCAGGAGTTTGGGATGTGCTGTGGTCTAAACCACTGAGGTTCTTGGGCTTGCCAATCAGAAGGTCAGCAGTTCAAATCCCCACAATGGAATGAGCTCCCATTGCTCTGTCCCAGCTCCTGCCAACCTAGCAGTTCGAAAGCACGCCAGTACAAGTAGATAAATAGGTACCGCTGTGAAGGGAAGGTAAACGGCGTTTCCGTGCGCTCTGGTTTCCATCACGGTGTCCCATTGCGCCAGAAGCGGTTTAGTCCTGCTGGCCACATGACCCAGAAAGCCGTCTGCAGACAAACGCTGGCTCCCGCGGCCTGAAAGTGAGATGAGCGCCACAACCCATAGTCGCCTTTAAGTGGACCTAACCGTCCAGGGGTCCTTTACCTTTACCTATGGCCTTTAGCATCTGTTTGGAGGCCCAGGAAAGTGGAAGATGGCTGTGTATCTGGGCAGCCCTCTCCTCCACGAATTCGTAAAATTCTTTTTTTAAAAAGTAGGAGTCCATCACTGCCCCCCCCCCCAGTGAAAGTTCCTCTCATGGGAGAGTGTGCTGGTCAGTAATCACACAGTTAACTCCATCTTCATTATTATTATTTAATGATTTATTATTTATACCCTGCCCATCTGGCTGGGTTTCCCCCGCCACTCTGGGCGGCTTCCAACAAATATCAAAATACATTAAAATATCACAGATTAAAAACTTCCCTGAACAGGGCTGCCTTTAAGTGTTTTCTAAATGTCAGGTAGTTGTTTATCTCCTTGACCTCCGATGGAATAGTGTTCCACAGGGCGGGCGCCACTACCGAGAAGGCCCCTGCCTGGTAGCTTCAAACTCTTTACAGTGGTGCCTCACTAGACGAATTTAATTCGTTCCACGGGTCTATTCTTATAACGAAAAATTTGTCTAGCGAATCCCATAGGAATGCATTGAATATTTTTTTTAAAAAAATTTGCCCATAGGAACGCATTAATTGAATTTCAATGCATTCCTATGGGAAACCACGATTCGCTAGACGAATTTTTCATAAAACGAATTTGTCTAGCGAGGCAACCTCCGCTAGAAAAATTCTTTCTTTAAGCGAAAATTTTGTCTTACGGGGCGTTTGTTAAGCGAGGCACCACTGTATTAGCAAAAAACACGGCCTCCATGGACTTGGCTGAGCATCAGATCTAAAGAGCAGAGCAGCTCTTCCTCCTTGAAAATCGGTCGCCGAGACTGAAGCCTCTTCCTCTTCTCAGGGGCTTTCCCCAAGCAATCGGAAATGGCACCTAAGAGGAGTTTTGTTGTTGACCTCTCCTCCGCTCTCTTCATGCCTCTTCTGGTTCTGGGAGACTGAAGGGGATCTTTTTGCAGTAAAACGGGCTCTGAGCCTTCTTCCCTTGGTGGTTCCCCAGCTGGTTCCTCCAGCCATTCCTCTGTGTCCAAACAGTTCCTGACAGTTCCGTACGTTGATGGAGAAGTCCTTTATTTTATGCATCCTAGCAAGTCCAAATTGTGTCCTTCTGTCTGCACAGCAGGTGTACCTGGAGAAGGAAAGAACTCCCCGTCTCCTAAATGCTTGCTTCCCCCTCCACCCTTCCAACCCCCACTTCCCGCACGGACTGCAAAGCCCGAGCATGTCTATGAGGCAGAAGATGTCCCAGACCAGACATACGTGAATGACGAAGGTAATTCTTTGTTGATGGGCCTTTATATAGGATCTGAATAGGCTTTGTGGTTATTGCATGGACCTCCGTGTTGCTCTCACAACGGCCCTGCAAGGGAGGCTGGGATGAAAGGGAGAGTTGGGAACTGAAATATGTACAGCCAATGGGAAATGAACAAGGGGGATAAAATAATGCTATTTTTTTTAAAAAATATATACATATTTATTGATTTTATAAAAACACAACATAAAAAACTAAGAAAAAAGAACACAGAATATACTTAGAAAAATGAAACACCAACGTTACAATAAAGGGAAATATCAAATCAATCTTATATCACCATTCTTAACCGACTTGCTCCATTCCCTCCCACTACACTTCACTATCTTACTTCCTTAGTACAGTGGTGCCTCTCTTAACGAATGCCCTGCTTAACGAAATTTCCGCTTAACGAAAGGATTTTTCGAGCGGAGGTTGCCTCGCTAGACGAATTCGTTTTATGAAAAATTCGTCTAGCGAATCGCGGTTTCCCATAGGAATGCATTGAAATTCAATTAATGCGTTCCTATGGGCAAAAAAAAAATTCAAAAAAAATTCAATGCATTCCTATGGGATTCGCTAGACGAATTTTTTGTTATAAGAAAAGACCCGTGGAACGAATTAAATTCGTCTAGCGAGGCACCACTGTACTTTCTAAATCTTAATTTACGATCTTATTATCACTCTTAATGACTGATCAATACTATACATCTCTTATACTTATCTTCAAATATAGTTCTATACTAGTAAATCTTAAAATTCCATACAGTAATGGCACTTAACTGAATCTTAATACCACATAAACTTAACTATCACTCTTCTACAACCTCCTTTTACTTCCAAATCTTTTGCTAAAAAGTGCCTGGCGTGCTATGGTCCATGGGGTCACGAAGAGTCGGACACGACTAAACGACTAAACAACAACAACAACAACAACTAATCTTGCCATTCTTTTCTAAATAAACTTTAAATTTCTTCCAATCTTCTTCCACCGATTCTTCCCCCTGGTCCCGGAGTCTCCCCGTCAGCTCGGACAGTTCCATAAATTCTATCAGCTTCAGCTTCATCTGAAATATGTACAGCCAATGGGAAATGAACAAGGGGGATAAAATAATGCTAAAATGCTAAAATGTTTTAAGTATTGAAATGGAATTAGGAAATGAGCCGAGAGTAAGGGAGGGGAGAGAGGCATCATGGAAGCAGGGCGGTAGGTCAACTTTTAAATTTGTATTAATTTGATGTTAATTGGCTAAAATTTCCGAAATGCAATAAAAATTAATTGCGCCCCTAAAATGCAAGAGTCTCTGACCCAGACTCAACCAGCAAGATTTGTGACTGTAAAAAGGGCTTGAATGCAAGTGTCCCTGGTCAAAGTCCTGTGCTCTAACCACTACATCGCGCTGCCTTGTAGCTGGTTCCTTGCAATATGCAGGACCCTAAAATAGCGATGCAGAACCTGGCAACCTGGACTCTTAACTCCCCGGCCGATAGTCAGGTGGTTGATTGTGGCATAGTGGTTAGAGTGCTGGACTAGGACTTGGGAGACATGGGTTCGAATCCCCCCCCACTTAGCCATAGAATCGTGGAATTCTAGAGCTGGAAGGGACCCCCGAAGGTCATCTAGTATAACCCTTGCAATGCAGGAATCTAAATTAAAGTGTCCTTGGCAGTTCACTGAGCCAGTCTCTCAGCCTAACCTACCTCACAAGGTTGTCGTGAGGATAAACGAGAGAAGGGAGTCACCACCTTCAGCTCTTTGAAAATGGAAGATCATTCCTCCCCCCCCCCCCCCGTTTGCAGGCTTCCTATTAGCCACTGTGAGAGGCAGGAAGCTGAACTAAATGGGTTGACTTAATCCAGAGGAGGCTATTCTTATCTTTTAAGCCACTTCTTTTGGATTTTATCTCTCTTTCCCCTTTCCCAGATGTTGCTGAGATGAGACAGGCCAAGCCATTCAAAGGTAAGCGAACATACTTTGTGGCGCCTTTAGGAATAAAGGTGTTGCCAGCATCGCGAGGCAGGTGGGTCGCTCACGGGTGCAAGAGATTTTGCATCTGGTACGCAGGCTGAGACCCTCCCTGCCCGCAGACTGTCTTGCCAGAGTGGTGCATGCTCTGGTTATCTCTCGCTTGAACTACTGCAATGCGCTCTATGTGGGAATAACTTAGAAAGTGACGGGGAAACTACAACTAATCCAGAATGCAGCAGCCAGACTAGGGACTGGGAGTGGCCACTGAGACCATATAACACCCATTTTGAAAGACCTACATTGGCTCCCAGGACGTTTTCGAGCACAATTCAAAGTGTTGGTGCTGACCTTGAAAGCCCTAAGCGGCCCAGAATACCTGAAGGAGCGTCTCCACCCTCATCGCTCAGCCTGGATACTGAGGTCCAGCTCCGAGGGCCTTCTGGTGGTTCCCTCCCTGCGAGAAGTGAGGTTCCAGGGAACCAGGCAGAGGGCCTTCTCGGTGGTGGCGCCCGCCCTGTGGAACACCCTCCCATCAGATGTCAAGGAAACACAGTGGTACCTCGGTTTAAGTACACAAATGGTTTCGGAAGTCTGTACTTAACCTGATGCATACTTAACCTGAAGCAAACTCTCCCATTGAAAGTAATGGAAAGTGGATTAATCCGTTCCAGGCGGGTCCGCGGAGTACTCAACCTGAAGCGTACTTAACCTGAAGCGAACTATCCCATTGAAAGTAATGGAAAGTGGATTAATCCGTTCCAGACGGGTCTGCGGAGTACTTAAACTGAAAGTACTCAAACCAAAGCGTACTTAAACTGAGGTATGGCTGTAAACAACTGTCTCACTTTTAGAAGGCATCTGAAAGCAGCCCTGTTTAGGGAAGTTTATAATGTTTGGTGTTAAATCCTGTTTTTAATATTCTGTTGGGAGCCGCCCAGAGTGGCTGGGGTATGTATGTATGTATATATGTATGTATAAATTGTTCAGTTTCTGATAATTGGTTCTCATGGGAAACTTACAGATTCTTGCTTCATACAATTAACTCAAGGCAGTGTCAATTTACTCTTGGCAGAAAGCCAAGGTCGGCCTGGCAACAACTCTCTGATTGGTTAACGGCCAGCACTGAACTCTGTTATCTAGGAATGCTAGCACAGTTGTTTCTTGTTGGGTGTTAGGAGTAGGAGTGCTGCGTATGGTTGGAGAGAGAGAGACAGAGAGGATTTATTTTGCTTTGCTTTGCTTTGTATGCAGAAACTCTGCTGCTTTTATTTTCTTTTAATAAATCCTGTAAATAGTTATTCTGCGTCTAGCTGACTAGTCATTTCCACCTCAACTAGCTTCTGCGCTGTGCAGGAAAACTCTGCTACGTTTGGGCTAAAGCCACTAGAGCTGTGCCTGACACTTCAAAATTCTAAGATAAATAAATAAATTGTGCCCTCCACTTGGGGCGGCGATACCCCTCTGTAGACAGAAGGAGCCTGTCAGCCTCTAGTGCTGAGGCTGGTTCTCCCCCCCCATCCCCTTTGTTATTTCTCACCTCACAGAGTTCAAATCCGTCCCTCCATTCCCAACTACCGGCAAATCTCCCTGTGGATCCGGCCCGAGGAAAACCGGACAGGCGCTCCCTTCTCGCCTAGCAATGTCATTACCTAGAAGTTTCTCCACCGGTAAGTCTTGCACATTTATTCGTCTGCGTAGTTCCACGTGCGAGGTTTCTTAGCACGGGCAACTAGAATAAGATCTATTATTTGATTATTGATATAACCCCCACCCCAAATGTATTCTCTATAGTTAAGTTTTTAACCTCTGTCTTCAGTATATTTTACAGCCATGCCTTGGAAGTCGAACGGAAACCGTCCCGGAAGTCTGTTCAACTTCCAAAACATTCGGAAACCAAGGCGCGGCTTCCGATTGGCTGCAGGAAGCTCCCGCAGCCAACCGGAAGCCCCATCGGACTTTCGGGTTCCAAAGAACGTTCGCAAACCGGAACAGTCACTTCTGGGTTTGTGGCATTCAGGAGACGAAACGTTTGACTCGCAATAATAATAATAATAATAATAATAATAATAATAATAATAATTTATTATTTATACCCCGCCCATCTGGCCGGGTTCCCCCAGCCACTCTGGGCGGCTTCCAACAAAACAGAAATTCTAAAATACAGAAATCCATCAAACATTAAAATACAGAAATCCATCAAACATTAAAAGCTTCCCTAAACAGGGCTGCCTTGAGAGGCGTTTGGGATCCAAGGCATGACTGTATGTCATTTTTATTGCTATGGCTAGTGGCTTTGCTCCCTCGCTGCCATCGCCCTGCCGTGGTTAATTCAGAGTCACTGTGCCTCTGTTCCTGATGTGAAATTAGTAAGCACGGAAAGGCCGGGCTATAGTAAACGCTCATTCTACTCAGAGTAGATCCATGGAAATTAATGGGCACAACTGACTTAGGCCCAGCAATCTCAAGGCCTGCACTTTGGGTTAAAATCGAGGGTGCTACTTTGTTGAATGACAGCCCAGCCCCCCGTTTCTAAAAATCACCCTTGAATTCTGAAATTCCACCGAACCTGCGTGAAATTGCGCATGAGCTCCCTGCCTCATTTCCCCTAAGCCCCATGTTTGTCCAGAGTTCTGCTGCACATACACACACACAGAGAGAGACAAACACACACAATGCTTATGTTTTCCTGGTTAGGGATGTCCGAGGAACTGGAACGCAAACTTCAGGAACGGAGGGCGACCCTTCAGGAAGACTGAGCCGTCTGCACCTCTCGCCAACAGGCTGCTGAAGAGCCAAGGAAAGGATGGGTTTTTCCTGTTTTTTCTGCATAAGTCTTCCTCTGCTCTGTGTCCCCGGGTGATCTCGTAGCCGTCCGTCCTTCCCAGAACTGTTCTCCTGCCTCAATAGGCAGGACTTGATCACCGCCAGGAACCAAGTTGGAAACATCCGCTTCCCGGCACTGTTCGAAAAAGGGCAAAGGGTACCCTTAAGAGGCTAAACCTTGCGCATTCCCCGTTTCCAACTCTCCCTGAGCTGTTGAGATGCTCCCCGTCCAAATTGCAAAGAGAGAGGGCCGGCTTTCTGAAAGGGCGGTTGCAAAGGACAGAAAAGGCCAGTTTGTTGGCGGCTGCTAAGGGGAGCATGTTATAGCAGGAGCAAGGAGACATTTCTTTGTCCACATCCCTTTTTGCGCAACCGTGCAGGGAGTCAAGAACGCAGAAACGAATGGATGGAAATTTTACCTTTGTGCGCTCGTCTCCCCCCCCCCCAACGCACATTCACCTCCGCTGGAGGTCCTCGAAATAATATAAATGGGCGATCTCTTTCAGCATGAGGTGCCTACTCAGAGCTAAATCCCCACCATGCAAAAGGAAGCGGGGCTGATTTCTGTGCGGATGTGCTCAGGACAACAGCCTCCATTTCTCTCCAATGGAAACTGAAAAAACTCTGGCCTGGGGGGTAGCAGGGAGAAGCGCGGTGGTTCGTGCTGGGAAGTTGTCGCTTGACGTCGCCGCCGCTTGAGCAGGGAAGAGCTGGAGTTCTCGTCTTCTGTGCAAAAGGTCCAAACACTGCCATCAAATGGCTCAAATGATAATTTTGGTTTTGGGAAACTGGACTGGTATCACAAAGCCGACACCAAATAAAGATATCCGATATCCCTTTTTAAAAAGAAAGAAAGAAATTTTTTTTGTCTCTTTGATACGTTTCTATAGACACACGTGTTCAGCTTGGTTGTTTGTTGTGTCTAATGTCCCACTTTCCCCACAGGGAGCTCATACATAGTTATTCTCACAGCAATACCAGCGAGGTAGGCCAGACCGAGAGGCAGAGGCTGTCCAGCGAGCTTCAAGGCTGAGCAGGGATTTGAACCCAGACCTCCCAGGTCCTAGTCCAGAGGGTCAGCAAACTTTTTCAGCAGGGGGCCTGTCCACTGTCCCTCAGACCTTGTGGGGGGCCGGACTATATTTTCTTTGGGGGGGGGAAATGAACGCTTTTCGGCCACCCGCAAAGAGGCCTGAAGATGCTTCGTTTTACCTTTCCCAGTTGTCGTCCCAATAGCCGCAGTTGGGCTTCTCCAGCCAGCCAGGCGCCATGGCGGGGTAGGAGTCTGCGTTGGCCGGCAAAGACAGAAGCAGGAGCCCCGGCGGAGGAGCCGCGGAAGGAGGTAGGGGAACCGGGGCGTCGCCGGAGCTTTTACCTGCCACCTGCTGCTGCTGCTGCTGCTTTCCGAGAGGCACCGCGGAGAAGAAGACAGAGCCGGCCGCCAACCCGCAAGTGGCAGCCGCGGCCAACGTGACAACCCGCCTGAACGCCATGGGAGGAATGAAGGAGGGCAGGAAGCAGGCAGGCAGGCAGCGATGAAGAAAGCTCACGAGGAAGCGGCGTGGAGAAGGGGCGCGGAGAAGGAAGGGCAAGACTGAGGGAGAGAGAGGAGGACCAGGGGGAAAAAGCAGCGGCAGTTGGCAGCACATGCCCCCTTCACAGAGCTGCCCTGCTCAGGCAGGCAGGCGGGCGAACCAACTCCCGCCACCTGGTGTGGGACAAGATTGCTCTGTCTCTGAGGAGAAAAGCGCTGCCGTGTGAGGGAGAGGGAAAGAACGCGCACACTGGCGATCCACACGGCGATTCCCGGACCGTCCGCGGGCCGGATCTAGAAGGCAATTGGGCCTGATCCAGCCTGCAGGCCTTAGTTTGCCGACCCATGTCCTAGTCCAGGGGTTCCCAAACTAAGGCCCGGGGGCTGGATGCGGCCCAATCGCCTTCTAACTCCGGCCCACGGACGGTCCGGGAATCAGCATGTTTTTACATGAGTTGAAGGTGTCCTATTATTAAAAATGCATCTCTGGTCTTTAAGCAGAGGCTTGACAGGCATATGTCAAGAATGCTTTGATGGTGTTTCCTGCTTGGCAGGGGGTTGGACTGGATGGCCCTTGTGGTCTCTCCCAACTCTATGATCCTATGATTCTATGATTCTAATTACTGAATTTATATTGCACTCCTTCCTCCTGGGCAGCAATTCAAAACAAAAGACAGTGTTGTAGAGAAGTCACTTGAATTCACTCTAAGGACCCCACAAATCCCCAGAAGCCGCTGGGTTGTGCAGAAAACTGAAATTTATTGTTAAGGCTGGAAGCTGGTTGTGTGGTATGAAAGTATCGTTTTCTAAAAAACAAACAAACCAACAACTCTACAAGCTTGTAGATTAAGGAGGTACTCTGTTCGTCAACTGTGGTCCCCCCCCCATTATGCCACCATATGACTGCTGTCTAGGTAGGGCAATAAAAGTGTGGGGGGGAAATAAAAACAGAACGTTTGTGGTGTAAAAGAGGTCATGGGGTTGCAGCAGGGAGTTGCAGGATATACACCAATTGCAGTCTGGCCACTGACCAAACCTTGGCAGGAGGAAACAGTGCTGAAAGCGGGAGCACATCTGACCGCCCCAATAGCATCTTGAGCACAAACCGTAATTGTTGTTGTTGTTTAGTCATTTAGTTGTGTCCGACTCTTCATGACCCCATGGAACAGAGCACGCCAGGCACTCCTGTCTTGCAATGCCTCCCGCAGTTTGGTCAAACTCATGTTCGTAGCTTCGAGAACACTGTCCAACCATCTCGTCCTCTGTCGTCCCCTTCTCCTAGTGCCCTCCATCTTTCCCAACATCAGGGTCTTTTCCAGGGAGTCTTCTCTTCTCATGAGGTGGCCAAAGTATTGGAGCCTCAGCTTCAGGATCTGTCCTTCCAGTGAGCACTCAGGGCTGATTTCCTTCAGAATGGATAGGTTTGATCTTCTTGCAGTCCATGGGACTCTCAAGAGTCTCCTCCAGAACCATAATTCAAAAGCATCAATTCTTTGGCAATCAGCCTTCTTTATGGTCCAACTCTCACTTCCATACATCACTACTGGGAAAACCATAGCTTTAACTATACGGACCTTTGTAGGCAAGGTGATGTCTCTGCTTTTTAAGATGCTGTCTAGGTTTGTCATTGCTTTTCTCCCAAGAAGCAGGCGTCTTTTAATTTCGTGACTGCTGTCACCATCTGCAGTGATCAAGGAGCCCAAGAAAGTGAAATCTCTCACTGCCTCCATTTCTTCCCCTTCTATTTGCCAGGAGGTGATGGGACCAGTGGCCATGATCTTGTTTTTTTTGATGTTGAGCTACAGACCACATTTTGCGCTCTCCTCTTTCACCCTCATTAACAAACCATAATAAATGCATGATAAAAAAACCAGAGGGAACTTTTGAGCAGGCAGTCAGGGACGTTGTCATTTTAAAGGGTCTCGGGGCCACCGACCACGTTCCAAACAGCTATGGTTCTGCTCTGAAATGAGCTGTTGCTCTTTAAAAGAGAGGGAGGGCAGGTACAAGGCCCCAGCTTCAAATCCAGCCTCGTTGCACAAGGTTGGGCTGGGAAAGAGTCCTGCCTGAAACCTTGCAGAGACGTGGCCGCTCAGTGTTGACTGTACTGAGCCAGGGGGACAAATAATATAACTTGGTACAAATCGGTTCATGCTGGAGGAGACCAAACACCAGCTTTGCATTGCACAAGGTTCTGGGTTCAGTTCCTGACAGCTCTCTTAAAAAAAATACTCCTGCCAATCAGAGGAGACCTTACTAGGTGATATGGGCATAGGGTCAGATGTGGTACTATAAGGCCCAATACTATGTGCCTCACCTGTTTCTGACAGTTTCCTGAGTGCCACTGGGATGCCACCCAATTTAAAAGACTGCCAGGTTATTTCAGAATGCCTTGCCATTTCTATTGCAATGGGTTAACCAGGGGTCCCCAAACTAAGGCCTGGGGGCCGAATGTGGCCCAATCGCCTTCTAAATCCGGCCCGCGGACGGTCCGGGAATCAGCATGTTTTTACATGAATAGAATGTGTCCTTTTATTTAAAATGCATCTCTGGATTATTTGTGGGGCATAGGAATTTGTTCATTATTTTTTTTCAAAAAATAGTCCGGCCCCCCACAAGGTCTGAGGGACAGGGGACTGGCCCTCTGCTGAAAAAGTTTGCTGACCCCTGGGTTAAGCCTTTCTGCATTTGCAGTCTTCTCTGAGAGTCCTGTGTCCGGGCTGCCCATTGCTGTTGTCTCCTGCTTGGGAATGGCTTGCATCAAATCTGCCCCAAACTCTTTCATAACCACCCTCATGATTCTCCTCAAAGGATTAGGAAGATACGGCCAGCTTCCTTTCTGGAAGCAAAGATGAGAAAACTAACCTGCCCTTCCCTTGGTCTCCTTTTTTTGCGGAGCATCGTTGCTATGTGGGGGTGGGGGAAAAGAAAATCTTTCCTTCCCATCCTGCCATTCTGAGGATCAGTCCACGTTTTCTGGGGCCAAAAACTGCGCAATGGCAGGCGGGTTTTGGGAGAGCGGAGGCCCAGACTTCCGACACCACAACAGGTTGGTTTCCGATTGCCTTGCCTGGGGCCGGCCCAAGCCATTTTGGCGCCTGAGGCGAACCGCAAAAGGGTGGCCCCCCCTTCCCATCCGGGAAGAAGGGGTGAGTGAAAATCTACAAAACAGAAACAAGGGGGGGTGGAATAATGGGTGTACATTGAGATCTGCTGCCCCTGTGGCTGCTTCTGCCTGAGGCCATAACTTCACCTTGCCTCATGGGCCCTGAATGCAGATCTACATTGGGTTCCGCTGCCCGAGGCTATCGCCACACCTTGTCTCATGGGTGCGCCAACCCTTGCCAAAGACTTTTAAAAGCCAATGGGCAGAGGTGCGTGCCCGCTGACCCCATTCATGGCCTGCACTATCCTTTGTGTGCGCGCCCCCCCCCACAAATTATGCAATGTCAGGACTCTGTGCTCCTTCGTTTCATTTGCATAACGTCAGAATTTGGACCGAGTCACCGCAGAATGAAGGGGAAAAAAAACAGAACAAAACTCGACATGGGCTGTACACGCGGCAGCCTTGCAGGCTGGTCTTCTCTCTCTCTCTCTCTCTCTCTCTCTCTCTCTCTCTCTCTCTCTCTCTCTCTCTCTCTCTCTCTCTCTCTCTCTCTCTCCGCCTTTTCCATACGTTTCTGACCATGCAAAACCCTCGGCCCCACATCTCGTCAAAGTCAAAAGTGGAGATTTGGTGTGATGGTGCTGGGGAGCCCCTGTCCCCCATAATCAATGTTTTTACAATCATAGGCAGATAAAACAAACCAATACATTCATGGTGTGAGCGTGTTTTAAGCAAAAGTCCAGCCCCACCCACCCACCCACAACCCCGTTGCTTTGGCACAGTCGAGAGCGCCTGGTCAAAGGCTGGGAGGAGGGTGCTGCAAACCATTATTAGAAAACAAAAACAAAACCCACAACATTTGTAGTTAAGAGTCTGCTTCCTTATTCAGTCGGGAGTTGCCCGAGGCCTCTCTTGGGGCCAGAGGGTCCCAATCCTGCAAAACAAGGCAAGCAGCACATTTCTAAGACAGGCTGGCGTTGGAGCTACTCGTGGCGCTGTTTCTCTTCTGAAGGCATTTGATGGCACTGGGGACTTGCAAGCCCGAGTAGACATGGAAGCTGCCACACCAGACCTAACATAAAAGAGAAAAACAGCCAGGGCATTAGGAAAAGGGAATCTGCGTTAAGTATAGTGATTTAATTTACTGAACATTAGGAATGCTTAAACGCATTAATTCTGGAATGTTTCCCAGTAACTCTCATGCGATCAGTTAATTTTGGTCTCATGCATGGGTAGGCAAACTAAGGCCCGGGGGCCGGATCCGACTCAATTGCCTTCTACATCTGGCCCATGGACGATCTAGGAATGAGTGTGTTTTTACATGAGTAGAACGTGTCCTTTTATTTAAAATGCATCTCTGGGTTGTTTGTGGGGCCTGCCTGGTGTTTTCATATGAGAAGAATGTGTGCTTTTATTTAAAATGCATCTCTGGGTTATTTGTGGGGCACAGGAATTCGTTCATTTCCCCCCCTGCAAAATATAGTCCGGCCCACCGCCGGTCCCCTGCTGAAAAAGTTTGCTGACCCCTAGTCTCCTGGGAGGTATCTCTTGACGTCGTCCGTCTTGTTTTTGTGTGTTTGCATGACTTGGGCTGTGTGATAAGAATTCTAAGGTCTCAAATATAAAAGTAAATGTTCATAAATGCACAAGGCAAACACATACATAACTATATAAACCACGTGTCTGAAATAGTACAGGAGAGCAATCCCGAAGCCATTTTGACTCTCTCCCGAATTGGCCTCAAATATTTCTCTGCAAGGAGGAAGGAAATGGGAAAGCCTGTCTGTTGTCTTTTTTGCTTACAAATCCTGTCTTAAGGGTGTATTCGTGTATGAATAGGGCGAGCCTGTGACCTGGGACTCAGGAACTGTACTATTAACCATCACAAAAGAATGGCTAGGCTGCCCAGGTAAAGCGATCAGTGACCATTATCAAGTATCCTGGCAAAGCAGGATTTCTGCTCCTTCTGTGACGTTTTGGGGGGTGGTCTCGGGCTACAGGGTAGGCAATTTCAAAAGTCTCTATGAGGGCTTGTGCACCGTTGTTCTTGGTTCTCCTCCTCCAGGCATGTCGTGAGCGAGGACCCTGTTGCAACAGCATCCACTATTTCAATAATGGTCAGGCTTACTAGACTCTTTGCTTTTGAAATATACCTCTGGTCGGTCTCTGTCATTTTTCTCCTACCGATAGGGACCTTATGGGACCCTGTATGGGCTCCTACACCCTTAAGGAACAGGAGTGAATAACACATTGTTGTTGTTGTCGTTTAGTCGTGTCTGACTCTTCGTGACCCCATGGACCATAGCACGCCAGGCACTCCTGTCTTCCACTGCCTCCCGCAGTTTGGTCAAACTCATGTTCGTAGCTTCGAGAACACTGTCCAACCATCTCGTCCTCTGTCGTCCCCTTCTCCTTGTGCCCTCAATCTTTCCCAACATCAGGGTCTTTTCCAGGGAGTCTTCTCATGAGGTGGCCCAAGTATTGGAGCCTCAGCTTCAGGATCTGTCCTTCCAGTGAGCACTCAGGGCTGATTTCCTTCAGAATGGATAGGTTTGATCTTCTTGCAGTCCATGGGACTCTCAAGAGTCTCCTCCAGCACCATAATTCAAAAGCATCAATTCTTCGGCGATCAGCCTTCTTTATGGTCCAGCTCTCACTTCCATACATCACTACTGGGAAAACCATAGCTTTAACTATACGGACCTTTGTAAGCAAGGTGATGTCTCTGCTTTTTAAGATGCTGTCTAGGTTTGTCATTGCTTTTCTCCCAAGAAGCAGGCGTCTTTTAATTTCTTGACTGCTGCCACCATCTGCAGTGATCAAGGAGCCCAAGAAAGTAAAATCTCTCACTGCCTCCATTTCTTCCCCTTCTATTTGCCAGGAGGTGGTGGGACCAGTGGCCATGATCTTGGTTTTTTTGATGTTGAGCTTCAGACCATATTTTGCGCTCTCCTTAAGGAACAGGAGCAAATAACACATAAATGGCTGCAACTCCATGAATTCTGAAGAAGTGACCTTCTTAGATAAGTCTCTGTCTCTCAATGCAAGAGAGGAGCCCTAATGTTTCTGTGTGGATGCATGGGGCAGAAAGAAATACTGTACAGAAGTCGATGTTCTCCCGAAGAAGAAGCATGGAGAAGTCTGCTGGAAGCAGAAAGTGGAGACCTCTCTGAAGGAACTGCATGGCCTCATGAAGGCTGATCGCAAGGACAGTCGTACCTCGGAAGTCGAATGGAATCCGTTCCAGAAGCCTATTCGAATTCCAAGAGGCTCGAAAACCAAAGCGTGGCTACTGATTGGCTGCAGGAAGCTCCTGCAGCCAATCGGAAGCCGCGGAAGCCCTGCCAGACGTTCGGCTTCCAAAAATAGTTTTCCAACCAAAACAGTCACTTCCGGGGTTGTGACATTCGGGAACTAAGCTGTTCCGACTTCCAAGGTACGACTGTAAAGGGAAGAGAGAGTTTGTTTGAATGTTTAAGGAGGAAGCTACAATCTTCAGCTAAGGCTCTGCTTGGATAAGCAAGTGAACCAGTGCCGGATTTACGTATAAGCTAATTAAGCTATAGCTTAGGGCCCCACTCTCTTGGGGGCCCCAAAAAAATCTGAAGGAGAAGAAAAACTGGATGTACATTTCCAAAATGTAAGATAAAAAACAAATAAAATAAAACCAACATACAGCAACAGTGTTTTGTGTTGTGTCCTATAATGTAAGCCTGCTAGCCTGCTCCCTAAAATATCACTGGCAATTATTTCACTATTAATATACTTCTTTTTCTTAATTGTATTTCAGTTCAAAAATTACTTTGATAAACTACATATTTTGTGATGTGCAAATGGCTTGAGATACCTATTAGGTCCATAAATGACCATATAGCATATATTCAACACAAAAAACAGCGACAATTTGTTGTTGACAAAGGACAGCTGGACATAGAAAGGACCCCGTTACCCTCAGTAGCTTAAGGCCTCATCAAACCTAAATCCGGCCCTGATGTGAACGCCAATACTTTGCACATATATTTCTTTTGCTATATGTTGTGCGTACAAAAGCTTTTGAATATTTTAACAAGTGTTCGGACACCGTTCTAATTTCGAGAAAAGAGTCAGCATTGCACATGATTCGGCTTCCTAGCTGCAGTTTAGCTACTCTGCCAACAACTGTTGTTTTTCTCCAGCGGATAAAGGCACAAACTCCAAAACTCTTACCATGAACGCCGGAAGGACGGGCTGGGAAAATTTGGCCCGGAAAGTGTGCAGGAGCTGCTTGGTTTTGGCATTGTAGAACGAGAGGAAACCTGCAAATCGGACAACACAGGATCCATTTGAGGCAAGAGGATAAGGCAGTAGCCAGTCAAAGGGCACAGATGGCAAGCACCCGGCTGAACCAGGTCATAGAAGCATAGAATAGAATCATAGAATCATAGAGTTGGAAGAGACCACAAGGGCCATCCAGTCCAACCCCCTGCCAAGCAGGAAACACCATCAAAGCATTCCTGAATTGTATGATATTGAGAGGCTTACACAAGCCTGCAACCAGTTATCTGCTGTGCGTTTAAAAGGGGAATGTAAAACTGTGCTAAGTAAAAGAACTTGCTAGTGCAAGTTAGGAAGGATATTAATAAACAACATATCCTCTCCTGCCTCCCTGAACATTCCCACACGTGCTCTCATGTAAGTCACCTGGCTCCCAGGAGACTGCGGCCCCCAAAGACGTGTGTCCCGATTTCACTTGGAAAGTATGCTGATGGTTATTGGCTTGCGAATGTCCTGCCCTCACTTGCTGTCAATTGCATTCATATTTAAATTGGTGGCAGCATATCACCATGAAACTGGAACTGGTTTTATGCATAGCAATGTCGATGTCTTTGAATCATCGAGCTGGAAGGGACCACCCATCTAGTCCAACTCCCTGCAATGCAGGAATCCCAACATGCGGTTTCCCATCCAACCTGAAACCACACCGGACCCTGCTTAGCTTGGCCAATGTGCCAGCACTTTTATCCATTCGCTATAGGATCCCCGATTGGTTGGGATCACCGCCATGGCTAATTCAAGAAAGAGCAGAAACTTTGCAGCCAGAGTAAACCGATGGGAGTTGTTAGTTTATCTAGAGGGCTCCTACCTGCTATGGGTCAATTTGATCTGAGCAGGCATGGAAAGTCATTGCGTTTGTAGAGATTTGTGCTGATACCTTTTGCGAACCAGGCACTCATCGCTTTGCTGCGTCGCTTAGCTCAGAGGGGGGACAAATATGGAATGGGAAGCCTGAAAGGAATTATTATTTCCCAGAAGCAGCTCAGGAGATCTCACCTTCGTGAAAATTGCAGTATACGCCGATGATGTCCGGGACCGGTACGTCTAAGATTTTCGATTTGTTGTTGTGTTTGGCGGTGAAGCTGACTTGAAGCCAGTTGTTGAGGTGGAGGCACCACGATGAAGGGGTCTTGCCCAGCTGGTCAAACTTGCCTAGAGACCGGTAAGCCACCCCAACTGCGAAGGCTTTGCTGTCCCGGTCGTACCGCACCTCCCAGTAGTGATCTCCGCCATCAATTAGTGTGTCACCTGCAATGCAGAGGAAGGAGGCTGCCGTCAGATCGAGGCTGGGGTTCGAGGCATGGGATCTCATCAGCTGCCTTCCCAAAATACCGTATTTCCCCGTGTATAAGACGCCCCCTACTTTGGGGGACTCCCGTTTTAGAAAATGGGGGGAGGTGGCCCAGAGTTGTTGAACTTTTTTGGGGGGGGGAGGGGAATGCCGAAAATCACTCACCCGGCTCACAAACGCTGCCAATTGCACGAGCTGCAGAATAAAACAAGCGTCTGCCCACTTGCCGCCGGCAGCTGCAAAGCGCACGCACAATTGCCACAGTGGCCCTTGCTGCAGCCACAAATTACCCACCCAATCGCCGCTGAATAGCTCCTGCTCACGGCTGCAACCAATTGCCCGTCCCGCATATGCACTATCCGTGTATAAGACGCCCCCCCCCATTTTTAACTTTCTTTTAGAGTAAAAACAAAACAAAACCTTGTCTTATACACGGAAAAGTATGGTATAGTCCCACCCGCACTGTATATCTAAAGCACGTTGAAAGCATGTGGGAATCCTGGGAAGTGCCATTTATCCTTTCCAAAGTAGCACGAGTGCTTTAAATGTATTCTGTGGACAGGGGTGCCAACTTGAATAAAAGTGTGTGTGTCGGGGGGGGTGCAATCTCTGTGATCTTTGTTTTATTTATTTATTGAATTTATATACCACCCTATCCCAGAGGTCTCAGGGCGGCTCACAGAAAGGATCACGATATATAAGGTCAAAATAAAAACAAGAACCCAATAACAACCCCCCCCAAAAAATGACCCACATTTTAAAAGGGTATAGGATGAAAACAATAACCCAATAACAACCCCCTCCCCCGAAAAAATGATCCACATTTTAAAAGGGTATAGGATGACAACTGGGTCAACCAAAGGCCTGGTTAAAAAGGGACGTTTTTGCCTGGCGCCTAAAGGTGTATAGTGAAGGCGCCAGGCGAACTTCCCTGGAGAGAGCGTTCCACAGACGGGGAGCCACTGCAGAAAAGGCCCTGTTCTCGTGTTGCCACCCTCTGGACCTCTCAAGGAGGGGACACACTAAGGAGGGCCTCAGAAGCTGATCTCAGGGTCCGGGTAGGTTCATATGGAAAGAGGCGGTCCTTGAGGTATTGCGGTCCTGAGCCGTTTAAAGCTTTATAGGTCAGAACCAGCACTTTGAATTGGGCCCGGAAACTCATTGGCAGCCAGTGCAGTCGGACGAGGATCGGGGTAATATGCTCAAACCATCTTGCCTGAATTCTGACTGCTGAATTCTACACGAGCTGAATTTTCCGAACCGTCTTCAGAGGCAGCCGTATGTGTAACGCATTGCAGTAATCTAACCTTGAGGTTACCAGAGCATAGATGACAGTAGTTAGGCCATCCCTGTCCAGATAGGGGCATAGCTGGACCACCAGCCGAAGCTGAAGGAAGGCACTCCGCGCCCACTGAGGCCACCTGAGCCTCGAGCGACAGCAAAGGATCCAGACGTACCCCCAAGCTACGAAACTGCTCCTTCAGAGGAAGTGTAACCCCACCAAGAGCAGGCGATTTCCCAGCTATCTGGTCTAGGGAAGCACCCACTAACAGTGTCCCAGTCTTATCTGGATTGAGCTACAGTTTGTTGGCTCTCATCCAGTCCATTACCGAGGCAAGACGCTGGTAACGGCCTGGAGGCCCTTGGAGATAAGGGAGGAGGGGAGCTGAATACAGGACTTGCTGAAGCCTGTCCTTCCTCCTCAGCTTCCTGTCTTGCGTCTGCCGTGCTTTCTGCCGCTGAATCCTCTCTCCCACTCAAGCCTGTTGCTTGTTCAGCATCCAACCATTCTGGCCACCACCTAATAAATGTTTGGTCGTCTTCTGTAACTGTCTCCCCGGTGATGTACAAACGGCAAAAAAATAAGGGGACGAAAACACAAAAGGCACCTTGAGGCCTGGCCAGGGAAGCTTCTTACCCAACACTGTATAGGATTCAGCCGTGAAGCGGTCCCTTCCACTGCGGCCCGTGGGGATCCTTTTGGGAGACTGCACACACCTGAAGAGAGGGAGGAGAGAGAGAGAGAGAGAGAGAGAGAGGGAGGGGGAAAGAGGTACCAGAGCTCTGAGACAGGCACCCAATATTTGGGACATAGTGGTGACAGTGCAGGCTCTGGGATTTGTTGCAGGGAAATCAAGCATCTCCCTGTCTCTCTGGTTTCCTAGTCTGCCACTTCCAGCTTCCAGCTTATATCATTTCATTCTGGCCCATGGGCGTGGGCAGGGGGGCAGTTGCCCCCCCTAGAAGCAAAAGGCTGAGGGGCGCAGCGTGGCGGCCCCAGGCTTACGCTCCCCACGCGCCTCCGGAGCTTCGCGCAGGGAACGGGAGCCTGGGGCCGCTTCATCTGAACAGCTGAAAGTGTTTTTAGTGTTTTTAAGTGTCAGGTGTAACTTCAGCCTGAACACAGCAGAGTTTGCGCAGGTTTTTCCGGAAGCTTCTGGCAGTAACTTAAATGACTAGACATCTGGATGCAGAATAAAACTATATACAGGATTTATTAAAATAAAGAAAATCCAGAGTTTCTATGTACAGCTTTAGAACTCAAAAACAAAGTAAAATAAATCCTTTCCTCTCTGTCTCTCTCTCAACTGATACAGCACCTCTCCTCCTACACTGACCACACTCACCACACCACGTACTGTGCTAGCTTTCTCTGATAACAGGTCTCAGTGCTGATCCCAACCAATGAGAGCTCAGTTACTATGGCAGAAGTAGACCTTGGCTTTCTGCCCAGTGTTAATTGCTTGTCCTAGAGTTGATTGTGTGAAGAAGCAATCTGATGGTTTCTCACGCTACTAATTTAGCAAAACCCGAACAGCCACGTAACCCCGCCCACATTCCCACTGTGGCCCCTCCCTCCCTGCCTTGGCCCTGCCCCTTCCCCCAATTTTGATCCTGGGTATGTCCCTGCTCTGGCCTTTGTCTTACCAGCGAGTTGAAGGAGGGAAGTGAAGGGGGGGGGAATCCTTTGTTCCCTTAATGGCCCATTACCTCACCAGCAATGTAGCCTGGCTATTCCAGAAATTCACATCCTTAAATTTTGACACTTGCTGGATCCAGGAACTGGGAGGATACAGCCAGCCCTCCCCAAACTCATGAGTTGGCACCCTCACAACTCGGTAGCTGTGCCCACCCTGTGGAACGCCCTCCCATTAGAGATTTCTTACAACCAGTCAGGGATAGGCCTGGGCGATATATCAATATATTGCCCAGGTAAAGGACCCCTGGATGGTTGAGTCCGGTCAAAGGCAACTATGGGGTTGCGGCGCTCATCTCGCTTTCAGGCCGAGGGAGCCGGCGTTTGTCCGCAGGTGGCTTTCTGGGTCATGTGGCCAGCAGGACTTTGCCACGGCCTGTTTTGCAATTTGGCAGGAGCTGGGACAGAGTAACGGGAGCTCGCTCCACCAAGGGGATTCAAACCGCCGACCTTCTGATTGGCAAGCCCAAGAGGCTCAGTGGTTTAGACCACAGCACCACCCACTGGCTGGCCCCTGTGAAAACAGGATGTTGGACTTGATGGGCCACTGGCCTGATCCACAGGCTCTCTGTATGTCCGCAGGATGTCATGCTAGCTGGAATCCAACAATATCTGGGGTGTACCATGGTAGTGGCAAAGAGGTCTTACCTGGCTGGGGAGTTAACTGGCGACGCGGTGCGCCCCTTCCCGTCTTTTTCTCGAGCTTTGATGTCTTGCACCTTCCCACCCATGGCGTCCCATTCCACACTGGGGTCTTCCACCTTGAGATTCTGGTGGCTGGTCGTGGCATCGAGGCGGTACACAAAGGCTGAGGGCAGAGAAAGGCTGGTTCTAGAGACTCACTGAAGAGCCATCAAATCGTAGAAACGTAGAGTTGGAAGGGACCACCAAGGGTCATCCAATCCAACCCTTGAAATGCAGAGATCTCGACTAAAGCATCCATGACAGTCCAAGCATAATATTAGCTACTGTTCTGTTAATGTTGTTAATTTTGAAATACATTTCCGAGCACAATTCAAAGTGTTGGTGCTGACCTTTAAAGCCCTCGGCCCAGTTACCTGAAGGAGCATCTCCACCCTCATCGTCCAGCCCGGACACTGAGGTCCAGCTCCGAGGGGCTTCTGGCAGTTCCCTCCCTGAGAGAAGTGAGGTTACAGGGAACCAGGCAGAGGGCCTTCTCAGTGGTGGCGCCCACCCTGTGGAACACCCTCCCCTCAGATGTCAAGGAAATAAACAACTGTCTGACTTGTAGAAGACACCTGAAGGTAGTCCTGTTAAGGGAAGTTTTTAATGTTTGATGTTTTCTCATGTTTTTAATATTCTGTTGGGAGCTGCCCAAAGTGGCTGGGGGAAACCCAGCCAGATGGGCGGGATATATGTAATGAATTATTATTTTTGACGCTGCCATTTTAACAGCATTCCCTCTCTCTGGTCAAGTCTGGAAGTCGTTGCAAGGGCAACCTTTCCAGTGAATGCTCACCTCTCGTTTCCAAAGTGACCGGCTCAGAAAACTCTCCCGCCACAGCTTTGTTGCAGGCTTTGACGCGGAAATTCATGTACTTCATGTCAAATTTCAGCCCTGCAGCGGGAAACGGACAAAAGGGTCAACTTCTTCGACGAACAATTGTGTATAGGTGCTCCCCAACCCTGTGATATGAGAATTCCAAAGTCTCAAATATAAAATAAATGTGCATAAATGTGCAAGGCAAACACATACGCAAGTATATAAACCACGTCTCTGAAATAGTACAGGAGAGCAATCCTGAAGCCATTTTGACTATCCCAAGTTGACCTCAAATATTTCTCTGCAAGGAGGAAGGAAATGGGAAAAGCTTTCCGATTGACTTTGAACCGTAGGGGCTTACACCTCCCTTTGCAAATACTATCTGGCAAGTATCTGTGAAGCTGAACACACATAATCAATATGCCTAAGAGCAGGCACCCCCAAACTTCGGCCCTCCAGATGTTTTGGACTACAATTCTCATCTTCCCCGACCACTGGTCCTGTTAGCTAGGGATCATGAGAGTTGTAGGCCAAAACATCTGGAGGGCCGCAGTTTGGGGATGCCTGCCTAAGAGATTCAGGAACTAAGTATTTACCATCTCCAAGGAATGGCCAGGCTACCCAGAAAACGCAATCAAGTAAGGCATTAACAGATATCCGGACAGACAGGAGAGAAGCAACACTCTCAGATTCTTGCTGGAGACCTCCTCCTTCCGTGATGTATGTATGATGTTTTGGGGGATGGTCTTGGGCTACAGGGTGGGTAATTTCAAAGGTCTATATAAGGGCTTGCACACCATTGTTCAGGGTTCTCCTCCCTCCTGCGTGTGGGGAGTGGGCACCCTGTTGCAACAGTTTATTTTCTTTAATAAAGATCAGGCTTACTAGCTGCTTTGCTTCCCAATATTCTCTGGTTGGCCTCTGTTCTTTTCTCCTACCAATAGTGAACCCACTTAAGGACTCTGGAATACCCTGTAATGGAAAGGGAGCAGTTTTTTTCTTATAACACCTGCAACCATCTGGTTCACAGGCTGAGACCCTCCCTGCCTGCGGACTGTCTCGCCAGAGTGGTGCATGCTCTGGTTATCTCCTGCTTGGACTACTGCCATGCACTCTCCGTGGGGCTACCTGTGAAGGTGACCCAGAAATGACAACTAATTCAGAACGCGGCCGCTAGACTGGTGACTGGGGGTGGCCGCCGAGACCATATATCACCGGTCCTGAAAGACCTACATTGGCTCCCAATATGTTTCCAAGCACAATTCAAAGTGTTGGTGCTGACCTTTAAAACCCTTAATGGCTTCATCCCAGTAGACCTGAAGGAGCATCTCCACCCCCATCGTTCAGCCCAGACACTGAGGTCCAGCTCCGAGGGCCTTCTGGCGGTTCCCTCACTGCAAGAAGCGAGGTTACAGGGAACCAGGCAGAGGGCCTTCTCGGTGGTGGTGCCTGCCCTGTGGAACACACTCCCATCAGATGTCAAGGAAATAAACAACTACCTGACTTTTAGAAGACATCTGAAGGCAACCCTGTTTAGGGAAGTTTTTAATGTTTAATGTTTTATTGTATTTTTAATATTCTGTTGGGAGCTGCTCAGAGTGGCTGGGGAAACCCAGCCAGATGGGCGGGGTATGAATAATAAATTATTATGATTATTATGACCTGCATGGGCTGTCTCACCAGAGAGCGTATACTCAGTCTGCTTAATTCCTTCGATGACCATCCATGGCTGGTCTTCTTTGACCCGGGGGGGCCCTTCGAAGTTGGTCCTACGGTACTCTAGCACATAGTGGTCAATCTTGCTGTCCTCCTCAGGCATCCTCCAGACTAGAGTCACACAGTTGTCAGCCACCAAAGATTCGGCCGTGTCTATCTCCGGGGCACTGGGGACTAGGTTTGCAAGTGGACAATCAGAGAGAATAGGTGCGCAGAATTATAGATCAGGATACAGCGCAGGATTTACGTATAAGCTAAACAAGCTATAATAGCTTAGGACCCCACTCTCTTGGGAGCCGCAAACAAATTTAAAGGGGGAAAAACTGGATGTACATTTCCAAAATATAAGATAAAAAAACCAAATAGAATAAAACCTACATACAGCAACAGAGATTTGTGTTGTGTAGGCTCCTAGGATGTAAGTCATGGTCCCCGCCTGCTTGCCTGCTCCCTAAAATATCACTGGTTTGCTCCTTTCTATATATAGGGTGCCTACATTCTGCATGGACTGGTTGCATGGCAACATGGGCAAATGGCTTGAGATACTGTGAGGGACAAGGGATATCGGGAGGTCCCTCCCATCTTGAGGTCCAGCCCATCTCCGAGCGCTGGGGAAAGCAGGGAGAGTTCCGACTCAAGTGGAGAAGCAGGAAGTGGTGTCCGAGGCTCAGGCAAGGTAGCAGAGCCATTGCCCAAGGTGGGACAGGAAGGGGGGAAGCAAGGGGGGAAGGCCAATCCCACCGACTCCGGAATTGCGCAAGAAACGTCGGGGGAAGAGGCTGGGTCTCCCCAAGTTGTTATGTTGGAGAAAAACGCGCCAAACTCCATTCGGAGGTTCTGACGAAAGCGGATAAGATGTATCTCTGTAAACAGCACTGCCTTTAGCACTGTAAATACACAGCACCAATAAAAAGATACAATGCAGAGCTGTGTGGCGTCGTTACTCTGAAGTAGCCCACCCAGGCCACTGTGACAGATACCTATTAGGTCCATCAATTAGGTAAAGGGACCCCTGACCATTAGGTCCAGTCGCGGACGACTCTAGGGTTGCGGCACTCATCTCGCTTTACTGGCCGAGGGAGCCACTTCTGGCAAACCGGAGCAGCACACAGAAACACCGTTTACCTTCCCGCTGGAGTGGTACCTATTTATCTACTTGCACTTTGATGTGCTTTCGAACTGCTAGGTTGGCAGGAGCTGGGACCGAACAACGGGAGCTCACCCCGTCACAGGGATTCGAACTGCTGACCTTCTGATCAGCAAGCCCTAGGCTCTGTGGTTTAACCCACAGCGCCACCCGCGTCCCATAGTTCCATCAATTACCATCTAGCATATATTCAACACAAAAAACAGTGACAATTTGTTGTTGACAAAGGACAGCTGGACGTTTAAGGGCCCCATTACCTTTAGTAGCTTGGGGCCTCATCAAACCTCAATCCGGCCCTGATCTGAAACCTTACTCAGACTCTCCAAAATTAATGCACGTAGCTAATTTGAACCCGTCCATTTTAATTCATTTCTTTTATTTCGCAAAATGCATATCGGCAAGATAGGCTTGCCGAAACAAAAATGTTTGAAGCAGGCGTCTAGAAAGAGTACAGCGAAGGTGGTTGCCTGACATCAATAGGCGAGGAGTTCCAAAGACCACAATTAAAGGTTGATTTCTTACAAGTGTGAAAACAGTATTGCGTGGCGGGTGTAACAGTGCCGGCTCCAAAAACTGAGGAGGTTGAGTGGACGGATCAAAGTAATCAAGTGGGTCAGATGGGGGCAAGGCAGTCCCTATTAAAACATCATCGGATACTGCCCTGAATGTCCAAAAGCTGAAAGAGATCAGAGACCTCATTTTTCTCTCTCTGCTCAGCAGCTAATTTTCCCTACACTTCCCGCCCACCCCCCCAGCGGCTAAGCAAAATTAGCCACTAGCAGGGGTTTCCAAACTTTTTTCAAAGAGGGCCAGATTTGATGAAGTGAATCATAGAATCATAGAGTTGGAAGAGACCACAAGGGCCATCCAGTCCAACCCCCTGCCAAGCAGGAAACACCACCAAAGCATTCTTGACATATGCCTGTCAAGCCTCTGCTTAAAGACCTCCAAAGAAGGAGACTCCACCACACTCCTTGGTAGCAAATTCCACTGCCGAACAGCTCTTACTGTCAGGAAGTTCTTCCTAATGTTTAGGTGGAATCTTCTTTCTTGTAGCTTGAATCCATTGCTCCGTGTCTGCTTCTCTGGAGAAGCAGAAAACAACCTTTCTCCCTCCTCTATATGACATCCTTTTATATATTTGAACATGGCTATCATATCACCCCTTAACCTTCTCTTCTCCAGGCTAAACATACCCAGCTCCCTAAGCCGTTCCTCATAAGGCATCGTTTCCAGGCCTTTGACCATTTTGGTTGCCCTCATCTGGACACATTCAAGCTTGCCAGTATCCTTCTTGAACTGCGGTGAAGTGAAGTTGTTGAGCTTTTTTTTAGGATTGAAGTTGAAAAGAAGTTTGCTTCTTTTGCCCTCTCCCTCCCTCCACCTCTTTCCCCCTTTGTATCTACGGCAAGGACTGTGCTGTTGTCTTAGAACTTTGTACAGCACCTAGAAAAAGTTCGGTTGAAACGACAACGCAACAACCCTGCGGGGTAGGTTAGGCTGCTAGTCAACCAGCGAGTGGGAATTAAAACCCAGCTCTCCCCCCCCCCCCCGGCAGTGCTTGCCTGACATGCTAACCATCCAGGAACCTCGCTTACCTGGCAGAAATTTCAGAGACTGCAGTATCCGACGTTCCTGGCCGAAATCGACCATCAAGTGGCTCATGTTGTCGCTGACTTTGGCTTTGAGGGAGAGCCGAAACGCGGGTGCCATGGTCACGCTGCGGAGGAGCGGGTCCGACGAGAGGGGGGTGGAGAGGAGTTTGTTAGAGAGCGGTCACCCCCCAAAAAAACGACCACCCTCATCCCAATGGCATCCACACAAGGGGGGGGCAGGCGAAGCAAAGACGCCTTGGAGCAAAGATTATGAAACACACAAGAACCCAGTGTCTAGACTTTGAGAGGGGTCAGCCCTGGAAACCACTGAGAATGCCAAGGTTTTTTTGGGGGGGGGGAGACAGAATGCCAGAGAACATGCGCAAAGCGTCTTTCCCTAACTACAAGCAAAGGTAAGTTCCAGTCTTTTTGTACAGGCAGGGTTAGGTTGCCTCTGAGCACGTACGAAGTGCCCATGCAAGGACTTTCCTTGCAGGGGGAGGGAAGGCCAAGAATAAACATGAGGATTAGACACTCGAGCGTCCCTCTCCAGGCTGCGTATGAACAACCGCTAAAGTCTCTCGCCCGCCATAACTGAAATTCAGGAAGAAGTCAGAGGGCGGGTCGAAAATAAATTGGTCCACAGCAAGTTGGGCCTCGGATAAGGCAGGAGGGGCGTGGGATAGGGGCCTGGGCGCGGGGACCATGGCGGTATATTTTATGTCCTTTGATCTAAACATGGTCTTTGGCAGAGGAGAAAACCTGTGGAGCAGGAGGCCCTTCCGGAATGCAACGTACCTGTCTTTGATCTGTTTAGCAGCCTTCAAAGAAGCGCGAAAAAGAGGGCGAAAGAGAAAAAGAGAGAGAGAGAGAAAGGGAGGGAGGGAGGGGGTCACCAGTTATAATTCAAGATGAGGCAAACAGCACCAACACATTGTCTGTACAGGGATGGGGGGACCTGCAACTTTCCAGGTGTTGCCCCAGCAGCCGATGGTCAGGGGTGGTGGGTTTTCCAGTCAAATAAGTTCTGGAGGGCACCCAAGGTTCCCCATCTCTGTACTAGACTAAGGGATACCCACACAAACCCCGTTTAAAAGCACATTGCTCCCAGCAAGGAGTCCCTGAAACTGCCGTTTACCCTTCTCCCCCTGAGCTCTGGATTCCCCCATTCGGCCTCAGAACTCGTGACCCCGCGATTGAATGTAAAAGCCTATCAACCGTCCGTTCCTAAAATGCATGGTCTGAGACCTGCTGTTATTGGGCGGCGTGTCAGAGGGTCGTCGTGGCTACTCTAGAGTAACTCCGCCTGAGTCCAGTTTGTATTCAAAGACGTTTATTGTGCTATTTATTTACAGTGTAAAGTAAAGGTAAAGGGACCCCTGACTATTAGGTCCAGTCGTGACCGACTCTGGGGTTGCGCGCTCATCTCGCATTATTGGCCGAGGGAGCCGGCGTACAGCTTCCAGGTCATGTGGCCAACATGACAAAGCCGCTTCTGGCGAACCAGAGCAGTACCTATTTATCTATTTGCACTTTGACATGCTTTCGAACTGCTAGGTTGGCAGGAGCTGGGACCGAGCAACGGGAGCTCACCCTGTCGCAGGGATTCGAACCTCCGACCTTCTGATTGGCAAGCCCTAGGCTCTGTGGTTTAACAATGTAGAGACAGCTTAAAACATGACCTCTCATCCCGAATCAGAATCCGGCAGTGGCGTACGTCTGTTCCTACGCCAGCAAAGTAGTCTGGGCACCCCAAAACGCCGCCCCCTTGACCTGCGTTGCGGCGCTCTCCTTACTTCTGGCGCCGGAAGGAGTGATGCCCTTTCAGCTTCCTCCCTCAGCAGTCGGTGCCCTGGCTCTGCAGCATCCCTAAGCGTCTGCCTGCATCCCTCCACCCCCTGAGCTTTCCCATTGTTCCTCTATCTGATATCTCTCCCCCTCTGAGTCTCTTCCTCCCCCTCTGGCTGCTTCAGAAGCACTGGTGCCCTCTGTACTTGACTAGGTGGACGTCAGGATGATGGGGGCTGGCCCCCTGTAGGGAGTCACCCTTACAGCATAGCTGCCAAGTTTTCCCTTTTCTCGCGAGGAAGCCTATTCAGCATAAGGGAAAATCCCTTTAAAAAAGGGATAACTTGGCAGCTATGCTTACAGGCGGGATACACATTTAATTATTATTATTATTAATAATAATAATAATAATAATAATAATTTGATGATGATGGTCTTATTGCTCATGTGCTCGTTCTCCCTCTTTGTCGGCGGCTTACAGGACCCCCACCCCACCTAAATTCCCACAGAAGCGCTGGCCGGCTTGGGATGTGCATCAACAGGGATTCCGAAATATTTCCAAAACCGCACAAGTGAAGCACATTTGCAGAGCCTTGCATCTGCTTCGGCATCATTTAATCCTGTTTCTCCAAAAGATGTGGACTGGGAGACTACCCTCCAAGCTTTCTACACCTGAGCCACCCCCCCCCCAAAAAAAACCCTGAGCCCATAGCCCTGGGAGGCAAGTCGAGGAAGCGGCTCTTTGTACCTGGTTGAAGTCATGGTTCTCAGCCCCCTGGAGTGTTTGGTTGGCTGTTTCCAGCAGCTCCTCGGAGCTCTCCAAGGCTTTCGTGCAAGCAGCCAGCTGGTTCTGGAGCAAGGAGTGGTTTGTGGAACAGAAGAAGGAGAGAGAGAGAGATGTTATAGCAAGCATGCCGGAGGTAGGGCTTCTCAAAGGAAAATTTCGACGTGCCCAGCCAGGGGTGTGCAATTTGGAATTTGCACGCAGTGAATTGATATCCTGATAATAATTTTTATTAGTTTTCCATTATGGTGGAACCTCGGTTTTTGAATGTCTCCATTGACAAATGTTTCAGAACCCGAACGCTGAAAACCCAAAAGTAATTGCTTCTGTTTTCGCCTCAGTTTTCGAACGTTTGGGAAATGTTTGGAACACCTCAGAAGTCGAATGGCTTCTGCTGAGTGTCTCCCCCCCCCCATTTTCTCCATTGAATTTGCAGGCCGCCCTTTGCGCTTTGGTTTTCGAATGTTTCGGAAGTCGAACAGTCTTCCGGAACAGATTGCGTTCGAAAACCAAGGTACCACTGTACAATAATCCAATAATAGCCTCATTATGACAATGCCAAATTATAATACAATTACTAATACCAATCATTCAGATGCCGAATTATATAATTTAAGTGGCCCCCCGCACCGCGTGCTAGAATTGATGGTTTGATGATTTACCGTATTTTTCGCTCCATAAGACTCACTTTTTCCCTCCAAAGAAGGAAGGGGGAAAGTCGAGGCGTCATATGGAGCAAATGCTATGGCTCCGGAAGCAGGATCCCTCGGCTGCCGCTGCAGTCAGAAGCTGAGGGATGCCTCTGCCGCCGGAGGCATGCCTCCCGCCCGTCCCTCCCCGCTCCTCCCTGCTCGCTGCCCCCACCCGGCACACTCTTCCCTCCCCTTGCCCAAGCCAGGAGTGGAAGCGCCGCCGTGCAGCGCAAAGGCACTGGCTGCTGCTGCAACTCGGCTCACAGCGCCTCTTGCCCAGCAATGAGCGAGCGAGCGAGCGAAGCATGTCTCTTTAACCCCATCGAGGCTGGGCGTGTCCATGCCGCTGCCACTGCTTCCTGCTCACTGGCTCCGAAATGGTGGACGCGCCGAGGCTGGAAGAGTCACCCTTTCCACAAGGATTGGGACGCAGGTGGAAAGGGCGACTCCATTTCGGAGCCGGCGAGCGAAAGCGGCGACACGGACATGCCCAGCCCGGATGGGGTTAAAGAGACACGCTTCCCTCGCTCGCTCACTCATTGCTGGGCAAGAGGCACTGTGCCTTGCCCAGCAAAGAGAGAGCGAGAGAGCTGCTCCTATGAAAGGTGGGCAGTGGTGGTGAGAAACGGCAGCTTTTGAGGAGCGGCCGAAATGGTGCTGCTGCGGCTTAGTCATGCTGGCCACATGACCAGCCTCAGCCAATAATGCAAGATGAGCGCCGCAACCCCAGAGTCGGTCACGACTGGACCTAATGGTCAGGGGTCCCTTTACCTTTACCTTTACCCTGCCCATCTGGCTGGGTTTCCCCAGCCACTCTGGGCAGCTTCCAACAAAAGAGTAAGAATACGTTAAAACATCAATCATTAAAAACTTCCCTAAACAGGGCTGTCTTCTAAAAGTCAGGTAGTTGTTTATTTCCTTGACATCTGATGGGAGGGCGTTCCACAGGGAGGGCGCCACTACCGAGAAGGCCCTCTGCCTGATTCCCTGAAACCTCACTTCTCGCAGGGAGGGAACCGCCAGAAGGCCCTTGGAGCTGGACCTCAGTGTCTGGGTTGAACAATGGGGTTGGAGACACTCCTTCAGGTATACTGGGCCAAGGCCATTAAGGGCTTTCAAGGTTGGCGCCAACACTTTGAATTGTGCCCGGAAATGTCCTGGGAGCCAATGGAGGTCTTTCAGGACCGGTGTTATGTGGTCTCAGCGGCCGCTCCCAGTCCCCAGTCTTGCTGCCGCATTCTGGATTAATTGTAGTTTTCGGGTCACCTTCCAAGGTAGCCCCACGTAGAGCGCATGGCAGTAGACCAAGAGGGAGATAACCAGAGCATGCACCACTCTGACCAGACAACTCCCTGAAATGTAGGAGCCCCTTACCTGCAACTCGTAAGTCCTGCTGGCTCGATCCTGCTTGATCTTCATCAGCATCCCATCTTTCAGCTCGTCCAGCAGAGTGAACAGCGACTGGAACTCTGCCTCAAGGTCTTGTTGGACTCGGTCCGAATTGGCCTGGCAGGATGAAATCAAGTACGTATGAACTTGATACAGAAATGTATCAAATAAATGTTGGAGATGTGGAAAAGCAGGGGGATCTATGCTGCATATGTGGTGGACATGCAAAAAAATTAAGGAGTTTCGGGATGAAATATATATGGAACTTTTTAAAAAATGTTCAAGGTTTTGTTTATAAAAACAAACAAACAAACCCGAGGCTTCCCTTCTTGGTATATTAGGCCCCGACTTACCAAAGAATGTAAGGGAATTATTTTTATATGCCACAGTGGCCGCAAGAATTTTAATAGCCACAGATAGGAAAGGAGGGAAAATACCATCGAAGTCGGAGTGGCAACAAAAAATAATGGAATAGGCAGAGCTGGCTAAGCTTTCGGGGGAAATAAGGGACCATGCAGACCAAGCGTTCTTTAATAAATGGAGTTTATTTAAAAGTTACATTAAAGATTGTGATAGCATGAAGTCTGTGGCAGCCTTTGAATAGCTTCTGTAGTCCACTGAATAAATCCAGGAAAGTACAATATCTTTGATAAGTAATTATTTTTTAAAAAAGAGATGAATATTGCGCTGGATGAATACATACTTAAAGCTAAATGGAATTGGTGGTGTTCTGTACATAGTATGCTATGGTGTTAAGGTTTTAGTCTTATTATAAGCTATTGCAAGTTTAAGTTAAGTCTGTTGCAACTGGATTTCTTACACAGTGCCAATCCTGAATGTATTTGATTTGTGACCATTATGCACATTTGCGTTCAGTAGCAGCGAAGCTCTGCTGGATGAAATATAATTGCCTCTGGTCTATTTCTGGGGAATACTGCAATGTTCCTAAGCTTTAACTCAGCTAACTATTCGTTGGAGTTCTGCTCTGGATCAATATTGAGTAGAATTTCATGACACTCTGCTGTGTCAGGCCGAAGGGGGCCCGTCAAGTCCAGCGTCGTGTTCTCACAGTGGCCAACCAGATGCCCCAACAGGAAAACAGCAAGCCGGACTTGAGCACAACAACACTCATACCCCTGCTGTGGTTTCCAGCAACTGGTGTCAGAAGTGTCGCTGCCTCCAGCTGTGGAGCTACCGGTAGTAGGCATCGATGGTAGTCCATGAATCTTTTAAGGCTACCCAAGTTCGTGGCCATCTCTGCCTCTTGTGGTGTAGTGGTTAAGAGCGGTAGACTCGTAATTTGGGGAACCGGGTTCGCTTCCCTGCTCCTCCACATGCAGCTGCTGGGTGACCTTGGGCTAGTCACACTTCTCTAAAGTCTCTCAGCCCCACCCACCTCACAGAGTGTTTGTTGTGGGAGAGGAAGGGAAAGGAGAATGTTAGCTGCTTTGAGACTCCTTCGGGTAGTAATAAAGCGGGATATCAAATCCAAACTCTTCTTCTTCTTGTGGGAGCGATTTCCAAAGTTTAACTAAACTCTGTGAGAAGAGGTCCTTTTTAAAAAACTGCTCTGAATCTTCCAACATTCTGCTTATTGCATGTCCACATGAATGTGGGAGAAAAACTTTTCTCTATCTGCTTTCTCTATGCCATGCATAATTTTATAAACTGCTATGATTTTGCCTCTTTAAACCAAAAGGCCTCTATTGGCTCTGCTGGTCTAAAGGTAAAGGTAAAGGGACCCCTGACCATTAGGTCCAGTCATGGATGACTCTGTGGTTGTGGCGCTCATCTTGCTTTACTGGCTGAGGGAGCCGGTGTACAGCTTCTGGGTCATGTGGCCAGCATGACTAAGCTGCTTCTGGCAAACCAGAGCAGCACACGGAAACCCCGTTTACTTTCCCGCCGGAGCGGTACCTATTTATCTACTTGCACTGGCATGCTTTCAAACTGCTATGTTGGCAGGAGCAGGGACTGAACAACAGGAGCTTACCCCGTCACGGGGATTCGAACCACCGACCTTCTGATCAGGAAGCCCTAGATGGGCCATTAACCTGATCCAGTGGGGTTCTTCTTCTTATTTTTTTAAAAAATAAAAATAAAAACCCCCAACAACCTGGGGTGGGGTGCCTGCTTAGCTGTCGCAAGCCTCTTTGTCCAAGTTAACACCATCCCTGAAAGCTGAGCCATTTTAATTTGCTCTCTCCCAGCTTGTTGAGACAAGATGCCTGCTATTTTCTCTCTTTCTGTCTCCACTCACCCGGTAAATAGTTCCTGCATGAATAAAGCCTTCAGACTCCAGTAATAGTAAGTGATTACGTCAATCTAATTCACCCCCAAGCTGCAAAAGCTGCTAAGATTGGGAACCCAAGAAGCTGCCTTATACTGAGTCAGACCACTGATCCATCTAGTTCAGTATTGTCTGACTGGAAGTGGCTCTCCAGGACTTTAGACAGCAGATATTCCTAGTGCTACCTGGAGCTGCCAAGAGATTGAATCTGGGGACTTTTGTTTGCACAGCAGGGGTTCCACCACTGAGCTCTGGTCCTTTCCTTAAAAATAAGGATCCCAGTCCTCATGGTTCCGAATAAATGAGGTGGATTTAAATAGGAATATAGGAAGCTGCTTTATACTGAACCATATTTTCCATTCATCTAGCGCACTATAATTTACACTGACTTGCAGCAGCGCTGCACGATTTCCAGCAGAGGATCTGTTCCAGCCTTACCTGGAGATACCTAGTGGGACCATAGCTGCCAAGTTATCCCTTATTTTAAGGGATTTTCCCTTATGCTGAATAGGCTTCCTCGCGAGAAAAGGGAAAACTTGGCAGCTATGAGTGGGACTGAACCAGGAACCTTCTGTATGCAAAGCCTATGTTTGACCTCCTTGCAGCTGATAGCAGCCTTTGCCAGCTGATCTCTCACAGCAAGAGAGGGTACTTGACGGTTAGCAGTAGCAGCTGCAGAAGAAGCTAAGCCAGGCATCCCCAAACTTCGGCCCTCCAGATGTTTTGGACTACAATTCCCATTTTCCCCGACCACTGGTCCTGTAAGCTAGGGATCATGGGAGTTGTAGGCCAAAACATCTGGAGGGCCGCAGTTTGGGGATGCCTGAGCTAAGCTCTGCAATGATGAGCAAGCTTAGGCTCTCTCTCTAGGACCAGAGAGAGGAAAGTTTGCTGAACTGCATAATGGATTTAAAGGACTGACCCCACGTTTCCCGCTACTTGAGTGCAACGCGTCGCTAGGTATTTTGTCCTTGAAACATTTATCTCTACGTTTCTAGTTTTAAGACTGTTCTGCAGTATAGCATTATTAGTGGGGTGGAAAGATCATTTATATCTACACGATCGGGGATTCCGCGGAACAACTCTAACACCCTCCAGCTGCGTTGACATCAAATATATAAAAGGATGTCATATGGAGGAGGGAGAAAGGTTGTTTTCTGCTGCTCCAGAGAAGCGGACACGGAGCAATGGATTCAAACTACAAGATAGAAGATTCCACCTAAACATTAGGAAGAACTTCCTGACAGTAAGAGCTGTTCGGCAGTGGAATTTGCTACCAAGGAGTGTGGTGGAGTCTCCTTCTTTGGAGGTCTTTAAGCAGAGGCTTGACAGGCATATGTCAAGAATGCTTTGATGGTGTTTCCTGCTCGGCAGGGGGCTGGACTGGATGGCCCTTGTGGTCTCTTCCAACTCTATGATTCTATGATTCTATGCAACTCCCAACAGGCCCAGCCAGCGCAGCTGATGGGAGTTGTAGCCCCCAAATACTTGTAGGGCACTGGGTTAGTGAAAGCTGGCTCTTAAGATCCTGGAGGAGAGCACGACTGGCTGGCTAGTGCCATGCTCAGGAGCACCTCCGTTGGGGGGGGGTACCCTGCGACATTTTTTTGCAGATCTCACTTGTGCTTCTCAACAGCAAATGCTGGAAGGAAAAGGTGTATTTGGCTTGAATCAGAATCGGAAGAATCTTTATTTGCATCAGCCACTAGCCATAGCGATAAAATAAAATGAAATGTACTGAAGATAGAGGTAAAAACTTAACTACATTTTGGGGGTTCACATCAATAATCAACTAGTAGATCCTATTCTAATGGCCCCCGCTAAAAGCCTTGCAGTTTTTGCTGTCACCTGACTGTCTCGGTCTGCTAAAAGAAAGGACACAGTAGCAAAGGTTGAGTGACCTGCTATGGACAATAATAGAGGGGTAATAACCTCACTCCTCAAATCTTTATAAAGTGTGCATGAGACACTGATTCGAAACTGCCATCTCCACAGGGACAACAAAACCATTTTCCCAGTGGATTTTTTTGAAATCGACCCAAAGGCAGTATATTCGATATTGTGAGAGTGAAACCGCGTCTATATTTGGGAATTGTTAAATTATGCAACCAGGGTGCCCAGAGTGTCAAAATGACTAGGTGGAAAATAATCATACCGTGGACAAAAATCTCTTATTGTGGCCAGATTATTCTGCTGCTCAATATCATATAGGCCAGACACCCCCAATCCTCAGCCCTCCAGATGTTTTGGACTACAATTCCCATCATCCCATTCCCATCCATGTTAGCTAGGGATCATGGGGGTTGTAGGCCAAAACATCTGGAGGGCTGCAGTTTGGGGGTGCCTGATAAAGGCGCTGTCTAATTAAATTATTTGCTTTACTGAAGCCCAGTGTTAATAGCATTCGGCTTGAAGTAGAAGGCTGTTTATACAGTCATTCAACTTCCTTTGACGAGGATCCGCGCCAGGACCTCTCACTGCAGAAATCAAACCCGGCTGACCCCTGAACTCTGAGCCAAGTTACCTCCACGTTCTGCAGCATCTGTTTGAGGACGTAGATGAAATTTTGGATTTCCTCATTTTTCACAGCAAGGGTGGTGATGATCTTCCTAAGGGCGTCCTGTCCCAGAGAGGGGGAAAAACACCTCGAGTCAATGGCTCCTTTTATTTGCGTGTGTTTATGCATTCCTTTCATGCCCTCTGACGACACTTTAACCATCCAGGTGTCCTTGCTATTGCATATTCATGATGACCATAGAATTGTGGAGCCGGAAGGGACCCCCGAGGGTCATCTAGTCCAACCCCCTTCCCCCCAACATGGGGCTTGAACCCACGGCCCTGAGATTAAGAGTCTCATGCTCTGCCCACTGAGCGATCTGGGGAGGTCAGATACGCTCCCACTGTCTCAATAAAACTTTTTAAAATTTGCTTTATCATGATACTGCAGTGACAAGTAAACAATATAAAAATCAATAATATATCCAGTGAAAGGCAGGGCACACAAATCCTAAACACCTGTCTGTCTATCTATCTATCTATCTATCTATCTATCTATCTATCTATCTATCTATCTATCATCTATGTTCAAATATATAAAAGGATGTCATATAGAAGAGGGTGAAAGGTTGTTTTCTGCTGCTCCAGAGAGGCAGACACGGAGCAATGGATTCAAACTACAAGAAAGAGGATTCCACCTAAACATTAGGAAGAACTTCCTGACAGTAAGAACTGTTCGACAGTGGAATTTGCTGCCAAGGAGTGTGGTGGAGTCTCCTTCTTTGGAGGTCTTTAAGCGGAGGCTTGACAGCCATCTGTCAGGAATGCTTTGATGGTGTTTCCTGCTTGGCAGGGGGTTGGACTGGATGGCCCTTGTGGTCTCTTCCAACTCTATGATTCTATTATCTATCTATCATCTATCTATCTATCTATCTATCTATCTATCTATCTATCTATCTATCTATCTATCTATCATCTTCTATCTATCATCTATCTTTCTATCTATCATCTACCTATCTATCTCTATGTCATAAAATTTACACACCACTTGATTGTAAAACAGCAACAATAACCTCAAAGCGGTTTACAAAACAGATAAGTCAATAAAACCAAGAAAAAAATACAACCCAATTTTAAAACATAGAAAAGCTAAAATACTGGAAAAGATTACAGTTAGCTTGGCTTTCTAAAAATCTGGGTAGGCTTGTCCAAACGAGGATGCTTTTTGCAGGCGCTGGGAAAGGTATCATTGAGCTCAATAGCCAGGGAGTTCCACAGTAAATGGCCCAGTTCTTACAAATGTGGAACAGGTATTACATGGCACCTGCTGAAAAAAGTGGTCGAGTGGGCACATGAATTTTGAATTTTGCAAAACGGAACATAGATCAAAATTGTAAGTCACCTGATAAAGGATTTTTATAACACTGGAAGGGCAAGACCTTTCTCTTTGCGATTCTGTTTCTTGCATATCTTTAAGACAAACGTACTTTAAAAAATACATTCCTGCATTGCAGGAGGTTGGACTAGAGGACCCCTGGCTTCCCTTCCAACTCTACAATTCTATGATTCTAAGTTTCCCCTAAGCCAAACCACTGGTCCTTCTTAACTCACAGTAGCTCTCCAGTCATGGAACATCTCCCATCCTTCCTTGGAGATGCCCAAGATTTGAATCTGGATCTCTGCTTGCCAAGCAAATGTTCCGCCACTCAGCTATGGCACTTTCCCTACAAAACTAAGGAAGATTCTAGTCCTCATGAGAAGTCTGAACATAAAGAAGCTGTCTTTTATGAGCCAGACTCCTGGTTCCTTTAACACAATACCCACACCACTTTGGCAGTGCTCCCTTCTATTTTATTTTTTTATTTTTATCCTTGCACACAGAAAAGCAGGACAGCAGGGGAAGGCCTAGCTTTCTACCTGTAGGGATTTTATTTCGCTTTACCTTGGAGGAACGCCCCATCGTACTAGCGCCTCTGCTCGCAGCCCGAGAAGCCACGCAGACAGGCACCTGCCGTCCTGAGGTCGCCTCCCCATCGCACCTTTTATCCAAACGCAGAAAAGCGCTCTCTAACCCCTCTCTGCGCCTTTTGATGTGCATCTCAGTCTGCAAAGGCACTCCCAAACTCCGCATCCTTGCAACCTCCCCTAAGATGCAAAGTCGACGGGGAACGAGGATGACAAAGCAGAGATGAAGGGAAGAGAGAGAAACCCCTTTTGGCCCAAGGCGAGCATCTCTCCAACTCCATCATCCTCAGCTTCCTGGTTGGTGCATCCTGCTTCCTCCCTCCCTCTTTTTTTTTTGCTCTGCATCCCTCACACCAGCATCTTTTTACCTTTTGGTCTCCCATCTTCAGCTGCTTCCTCTGTCATGGACCAGGAAGGATGCAGCGAGGAGGCAGGGCTTGGGGGAGGAATTGGTCCTCCAGAGATGCTCCTTCTCCCCTCCCTCTTGTGGAATTAACAAAGCTGATTGGGGGGTTGTGTCTGGGTGGAGGGGAGGGTGTGCGTGGAGGGGAGGGAGAGAAATGCTTCTGAACTTACTGCCCTTCCTCTCTGCGCAGATGTAAAAGCATGCTGGGAAATGTAGTCCAGAGAGAGAGAGAGAGAGAATAGAGGAGGGGTGGAACAGGGTGGCAATGAAAGCAAGCTTGTAGAGAACAAAGGATTCGCCTGCATGACTAGGTTCCTGGTGTATGTAGCAGGCTGCAATTCATCCAAAACTGAAGAAAAGGTTTTCAGCACAGGGGAGGAAATGTGGGAGAGTTGAGAAGGCAAGAATCGTAGACTCATAGAGTTGGAAAGGGACCCTGAGCACCCCCTGTGCTGTTGTTTTGAATTGTTTGTACATTTTAAATTTCCCCCCTGATTGTTTTTATATGTGCAACTGCTTTATTTATTTATTTTGAAATAATTTTTATTTGCTTGTGCAAGAACACACGGCACACTCAATAAAGAAACATTTGGGTCTCTCATTTTGCTTTAATGAACATCGTCAGGGCAGGACAAAAATTCACAGAAGGTCCCAGATTCAATCTTCGGCATCTCTAGAAGAACTAGGGATTGCCTAAAATCTTAGAGAGCCGCAGTGCAGACAAATCTGAGCAAGGCAATCCACCTTTGTTCCTTTTTGTTTAAAAAAGAATTTTTTTTAAAAATAATAATTTTGGTTTTACAAATATAGAATTATAACAATACAATACAAAATACATATCCATATTTAGAGATTTCTCCGAATCTCTGGTCTTCCCACCTTCCCCTCCATGGAGGGCACAAGGAGAAGGGGACGACAGAGGATGAGATGGCTGGACAGTGTTCTCGAAGCTACGAACATGAGTTTGACCAAACTGCGGGAGGCAGTGGAAGACGGGAGTGCCTGGAGTGCTATGGTCCATGGGGTCACGAAGAGTCGAATTCCTATGAACAAATTCCTATGCCCCACAAATAACCCAGAGATGCATTTTAAATAAAAGCACACATTCTACTCATGTAAAAACATGCTGATTCCTGGACCATCTGGATTTAGAAGGCGATTGGACCAGATCCGGCCCTCGGGCCTTAGTTTGCCTACCCATGGTTTTGATGGCTTTATAAAAAATAGAACATTTTCAAATTCTTTAAACAAGCTTTGCTGGTGCCCCAAGAATGTGTGTAGTCGTCCTACTGGGTTGGGGAAAACTACAAGGCAGACTCTCCTTCTTCTCCACAATAACACAACACTTGCAAACTCTAGAGATTCCTTTCTTTCTTTCTTTCTTTCTTTCTTTCTTTCTTTCTTTCACGGGTGTAAACTTGAGATGTCAAGGTAAGAAGTAAGGTTTCAGAAGTTGATGACTCATGCTTTAACTGCATCCACTTTTTGGAGAGATTTCTTATTTTAAATAAAGCATTTTTACGTCCGCTCTTCACTGACGCCCTTTGATGCTCAGTAACACCCTGCGGACTGATATCATATTGCATGTGACTCTCCACACTGACTGACAGCTACAGATGGGGGGGGGGGAGAAACTTAGACTTAAGTTTGCACTTGAAGGCAAACCTACCTCACCCACATTTCCCGAAACAATATGAGAACCGAAGCACAGCCAGCCTCAGAAATTCACACGTAACTGAATTTTGCAAAGATGTTCCCTGGGGGTGGGGGTGGGAATTGCTATCATGACACTAGGGTAGAGTGTACCAACAGTGAACGAACATTAGAGGAAAGCACTTTGCAGAAATGGATATGTTAGGCAAAAATACACAGAAGCGTACCGTACTTTTCTGTGTATAAGACGAGCTTTTTTTTCTTTAAAAAGGATGTTTAAAATTTGGGCTCGCCTTATACATGGTCGTTCAGAGTGGGGGCTGGCTCAACAACTCTGGGCAATCTCCCCCCCAAAAAGCTCAACAACTCTGGGCCATCTCTCCCCCCCCCCCCCCGTTTTCTTAAATCAGAGTTCCCCAAAATAGGGGTTGTGTTATACACGAGGGCGTGTTATACACAGAAAAATGCGCTATATATCAGGAGACATTCCAACTAAACCGCGAATGAATTTTCATGACTTTTTTTAAAACTGCGAGCTGATGTGGGAAATGTTGGAGAACTCGAGTTGGATTGGGAGAAAAGGGGAACTAAGAGAAAACTTGGCTATATGCAATCTGCACCTTTTTTAAAAAACAAAACAAAAACAAAACACTGAACCTGCTCCCTGTGTGTGCAGTTTTGCAATGACTTTCATGATTATTGCAATTATTTGCACATGCAGTGCTTTTCTTTTGGGGGAAAAAAGGTGGAGGAACTCACAACAAAGTTTTTTGTTTTGTTTTTTTAATTGCAGGCCCTGTCGCAGTGCCACGCACACACACAAATCCTGGGCAGTAAGATGTGATTAATAAACTCAAGCAGACAACGGTCTGGATTAGAAATGGCCACAATTTTATCGATTATAGACATAGGTGGATTTTTGGCTCAGGCGTTCCAGCCCCCCTCTAGTCAAATAAATAAGTAATTTAATTTTTGTTGTTGTTAAATAATTTTTATTAGTTTTCCATTATATGCCACATTGTATCAATATCATATTACCCTGCACATTTCTCATTAACATTAAGAAATAACCAAAATGAAAACATTTTTACCACACACACACACACACACCAAAATCTCCAGACTTCCCTCCACCCCCTCTTCTGGTTCTTTAATAAAACCAAATCATCTTACATTCCAAATCCCTTTACCCAATTTCCCAACTACTAAACTATTAAACTTGTGATATACTGCACAGATATTTTAAACATTCAAACCATTTTATACATTACACATCTATGCTTGCAGACTCCCCCCCCTTTTAATTACCCTTATTGTTGCTTTTTGCAAGTGTTTAATCCATGTCTGCTGATGTCCCAATTTATTCACAACTGTTGGCCCCTAAGTAAAAACAATTTCCCAGACTGTTACCCATTCTTTTTTCTTGTTGTTGTTTAGTCATTTAGTCGTGTCCGACTCTTCGTGACCCCATGGACCAGAGCACGCCAGGCACTCCTGTCTTTCACTGCCTCCCACAGTTTGGTCAGACTCATGTTCGTAGCTTCGAGAACACTGTCCAACCATCTCGTCCTCTGTCATCCCCTTCTCCTTCTGCCCTCAATCTTTCCCAACATCAGGGTCTGGTTTATGTTTTTGCTTAAGTTTCATTAATATTTTATTTTTCATTTTATCTCCAAGCTTTTAATGTGTTTTTTTCTGTGTTTTGCAATGTATGCCCTCCTTGCTGAAGTCTAATAAATAAATCGGAGAGTTAAAAGAAAGAAAGATAAAATAGTAAAATTACGGGGAGGGGAAATCACAACCATTCTTTAGAACAGGGGTCCCCCAAACTAAGGCCCGGGGGCCGGATGCGGCCCAATCGTCTTCTAAATCCGGCCCGCAGACGGTCCAGGAATCAGCATGTTTTTACATGAGTAGACTGTGTCCTTTTATTTAAAATGCATCTCTGGGTTATTTGTGGGGCATTGGAATTCGTTCATAATTTTTTCCCCAAAATATATTCCGGCCCCCCACAAGGTCTGAGGGACAGTGGACCGGCCCCCTGCTGAAAAAGTTTGCTGGCCCCTGCTTCAAAACAAGGTTTCCAAACTTGGGTTTCCAGCTGTTTGGGGACTACATCATCCCTAGCTAGCTAGACCAGTAGTCAGGGGTGATGGGATTTGTAGTCCAAAAATAGCTGGAAACCAAGTGTGGGAAACCCTGATTTAAAACTTATCAAAAGGGTTCAAATATTACTTGCAAGAGTAATCGCATATAGAGGAGATGAGAAATTAAATTGTATTGTGTTTATGTATGAAGGTTTGGATCTGGCGCAGAACTAATGCACGGCCAAAAGCAACTGCTCGGATGTGTTCTTATACCTCCCTGCCTTCTTTATTTTTATCACAGGTTGCGGAAAAACCTGAAAGCACTGATAATCGTTCATCCGTCGTGGTTCATTCGGACGGTCCTGGCTATATCGAGGCCGTTCATCAGGTATGAGCAGCCGAGGGGATAGCTGCCTTGATTGAAGCCAGTTAAACCTCTCTGGGAGTTTTGGACTACAACTCCCATCAAGCCCCATCCAACACGATGGGACTTGTAGTCCAAAATTGTTGTTGTTGTTTAGTCGTTTAGTTGTGTCCGACTCTTCGTGACCCCATGGACCATAGCACGCCAGGCACTCCTGTCTTCCACTGCCTCCCGCAGTTTGGTCAAACTCATGTTCGTAGCTTCGAGAACACTGTCCAACCATCTCGTCCTCTGTCGTCCCCTTCTCCTTGTGCCCTCCATCTTTCCCAACATCAGGGTCTTTTCCAGGGAGTCTTGTCTTCTCATGAGGTGGCCAAAGTATTGGAGCCTCAGCTTCAGGATCTGTCCTTCCAGGGAGCACTCAGGGCTGATTTCCTTCAGAATGGATAGGTTTGGTCTTCTTGCAGTCCATGGGACTCTCAAGAGTCTCCTCCAGCACCCTAATTCAAAAGCATCCATTCTTCGGCGATCAGCCTTTTTTTGTGGTCCAGCTCTCACTTCCATACATCACGACTGGGAAAACCATAGCTTTAACTATACGGACCTTCGTTGGCAAGGTGATGTGTCTGCTTTTTAAGATGCTGTCTAGGTTTGTTATTGCTTTTCTCCCAAGAAGCAGGCGTCTTTTAATTTCGTGACTGCTGTCACAATCTGCAGTGATCATGGAGACCAAGAATGTAAAATCTCTCACTGCCTCCATTTCTTTCCCTTCTATTTGCCAGGAGGTGATGGGACCAGTGGCCATGATCTTAGTTTTTTGGATGTTGAGCTTCAGACCATATTTTTCCTTTTTCCTTACTCTGGCATATTTAAATCTCCTCCAGAAGAGGCTTCCCATAAGGACCATTCCCCATTTCAGCCCTCCTCCCCCCCCCAAATTTCTCTCTGTCTCCACGATTGTGATTTCACAAAAATTTCTCTAACTATTTCCTGTTTGTACTCCTACCGTGTTTCTCCTAAAATAAGACACGTCTTATATTTATTTTTCCTCCCAAAAAACACACCACGGCTTATTTTCAGGGGATGTCTTTTTTTTTTTTTTGCTGTCTTTGCGGAGGGGGGAGAGACGGAGCGAGGCGAAACGGGGTGTGTGTGTGCAGAGCACAGACTGCCCACCTCGCGGGGGTAACCTCCTGCTGCTGCATCTGGGTAAGGAAAAGGGGACTTCTCCCTCGCGCGCACGCACACACAAGAGCACCAGAGCACCCCCCATTTTAAGCCAGGTCTCCCTGCTCGCCACCCCACCCCTCTGTGGACCAGGAAACTTCAGCAGGCGGCAGCGGCGCAGTGCGAGGAGCCCAGCGGGGCAGCAGCTCGGCTTTGCCAAACTCAGGCTTCACTGCAGTCAGGAAAGTGCGCTCGGCGTCCAGAACTTTCTCCCCCGCCCCACTTCCTCCTCCAGCTGAGAAGCGGGCTGATCGGGCGCCTCTTTGCCACCGCCGCAGCGCTCAGGGCGCTCGTCCCCAGTCGCCCACGCAGATCCTGGGCTTCACCTGCAGCCGCAGCTGCCTCTCACCAGGCTCTTCGTGCTGCACTGTGCTCCCCGAAGCGGCAGCACGAAGAGCCTGGTGAGAGGCAGCTGCGGCTGCAGGTGAAGCACGGGATCTGCGTGGGCGACTGGGGACAAGCGCCCTGAGCGCTGCGGCAGTAGCGAAGAGGCGCTGCGCTCCCCGAAGCGGCTCCCACCCCCGGCTTATTTTCGGGGGATGTCTTATATTTATTCTTCTAATGAAAAGCCTGACATGGCTTATTTTTGAGGACCGTCTTATTTTAGGAGAAACACGGTATTTAAGGCTCCTCAAGAAGCTGCTACCAATTAAGACCATTTCCAATTTCAGCTTCTCTTGTTCTGAACATTGGTGATTTTACCAATACTTCCTCGAATGTTTTCTGTGTATGCTGCCCTTCAAATCCCCCTGCCCTTTCCATTTGGCTTTTCTTCATAACCATTAGCCTTATTTAATTTTTAAAAGGTAAGGGAACTCAGTTCCTATTAGAAACAAAAAAGCCCTTTCTCTATGACAAACCAACAAAAAAATTAATAAAAATAGAAATGAACGATAAGATTCTCCCATCCGAGGATTCAGAAAAAGCCCTTTCCCAGTCCAAGTTGAAGATTTTGAATCTGGGGCCATAAGGAAGCTGTGTCGTACTGAGTCAGAGCAGCGATATATGTGACTTGATATTGCCTACACAGGCAGGCAGAATTTTCTCCCCATGGAAGTATCCGGGATTCAGCCGTGAGAATCATCCCTGCCAGTAGGTTGATTCTAGGTTCAAGTAGGTAGCCGTGTTGGTCTGACGCAGTAGAAATAAAAATAAAAAATAAAATAATTTGCCCAGTAGGATCTGAAGAAGTGTGCATGCACACGAAAGCTCATACAAATAACAAACTTATGTAAAGGTAAAGGGACCCCTGACCAGTAGGTCCAGTCGTGACCGACTCTGGGGTTGCGGCACTCACCTCGCATTATTGGCCAAGGGAGCCGGCGTATAGTTTCCAGGTCATGTGGCCAGCATGACAAAGCCACTTCTGGCGAACCAGAGCAGCACATGGAAACGCCGTTTACCTTCCCGCTGTAGCAGTTCCTATTTATCTACTTGCATTTTGATGTACTTTTGAACTGCTAGGTTGGCAGGAGCTGGGACCGAGCAACGGGAGCTCACCCCGCCACAGGGATTCGAACCGCTGACCTTCTGATCAGCAAGCCCTAGGCTCAGTGGTTTAACCCACAGAGCCACCTGGGTCCCTCAATTTAGTTGGTCTCAAAGGTGCTACTGGAAGGATGTTTTTTATTTTGTTTCGACTACGGCAGACCAACATGGCTCCCTACCGTATCTGTAACTAAAACTTAGTTGGTCTCTAAGGTGCTACTGGACATTTTTTTACTTTTTTATTTTTATTTCAAGTAGGTTGACTGTATGCTGTTTGGTTGTTATTCAAACAATTAAAACAAACCGATTAAACAAATATTCAGTGTGTTTTAGAGGGGGGGAAGCAGGAAGAAACCGGTTCTCTTGGCTTTTTAATATACCTAATATCTCTGAGTACTCCTCCCACCCCCGCCCCGCTTGCCCCACCCCCTGTCGAGCGTCTTTCATGCCACTTTCTGCAAGGCTGCACATTATAGGGAGAGAGAAATCCGGCCTCTATTAATAGCAGGAAGCTCGTCCCGCCAACCTCCTTCCCAACTTTGGTTAAAGGCCCGGGGAGTTGGCAGCAGGTCAGGGAATTTATCCGAGCCAAACTGCTGAAGGCGAAGGCTTGGCGCCCCCCCCCCCACCTCCCGCCCTTTGCAGAATTTGCAGTGGGGATGTTCCAGAGGCCTGGAGACCTTGCATAACCTCTTCTCTCCCCCCCCCCACTCCGGTGAGAGGAGACTAATCCCTCAAAGCAAGGAGGCCGTCTTCCCACCTGCTCACATCTCCTTTACACAACATGGTTTCACGTCGTCTCGAGATCACGTTTCGAGCACCCTGGAAAAAATGGTCCCGTGGACCATTGATCCATGCTGGGGTGTAACCATGAGTTCTGCACCTGGGTGGGTTTCGGGCATAGCTGTCAAGTTTCCTTGTGCTGAATAGACTTCCTCGCGAGAAAAGGGAACACTTGACAGCTATCAGGAGTATGGGCAGGAGTCAGGCACTGGGGCCTGTAGTGCTTTGCAGGACTGAGGCCTGCCTCAGCTTGTGCTGGAGAAGCAAGGAGTGGCCACTCAGGTGAGGCCACTTGATACCTCACTGCACCTGGTGGCAGGAGCTGGGAGGGATAAAAGCTCAGCTCTTTGCCACAGCAACGCTATCCCTGCCTGGTTGCCTCTGGCCTCTTGATCCTCGACCCTTGGACCCTTGCCTTGCCGACGCCTTGATCCTCGACCCTTGGACTCTTGCCTTGCCGACGCCTTGCTCCTTGACTCCCAGACCTTCGCCTCTGCCTTGTTCCTTGACCCTGCGACTGCCTGCTGCTGGACCCTCAGCCCTGCACCTGCTCCTGCTTCTACACCACCATCTTGCCTTTGGTCCTGACGTCCTCAGCCAGGGCTTCAACCACCCGCCGACCGGACCATGACAACAGCTATGGTTTCGGGGTGGGGCCAAACGGGCAGAAGTTCCCATCGCTCTTTTTGTTTTTAAATTTATTTATGTGATTTTTCCACTTAAAGTTTTACAGAGATATATCAAACATAAATAAAAAAAAGATTCCAAGGAATCTCCTGGACTTTCCTCCTCCCCTTTGTGGGATCTATTATTAATCCTTTCCTCTTGTATCTTTTATGATCATCCAAACCCTTTACCTCTTCCATTATGTCCAGAATCAACCTTAAACTACAAGTGCTATTCCAACCCTACTAACGATTTTGAACTGTCTTTAGGATAAGTTATAAATTTTCCCCGTTCCTTACTAAAATTTTGGTCTTCCTGATTTCTGACTCTTCCGGTCATTTTAGCCATTTCAGCATAGTCCGTCAACTTCACTTGCCATTCTTCTCTGGTGGGAACTTTATCTTCTTTCCATCTCTGGGTCAATGCACATACATAAATAGTCTATTCTGCTCCTTTGGGATTTTGGCACCTAGAATTCCTAAAAGGAAGGCTTCAGGCTATTTATCTACTTGCACTTTGATGTGCTTTCGAACTGCTAGGTGGACAGGAGCTGGGACCGAGCAACGGGATCTCACCCCGTTGCAGGGATTCGAACCGCCAACCTTCTGATCAGCAAGCCCTAGACTCTGTGGTTTAACCCACAGCGCCACCTGGGTCCCTATATCTGATAAATATATATATGGTATATATTGTAGAGTTGGAAAAGGGTCAATAAAGGGCAACTGAGATGATCAAGAATAAAAGATGGGAGAGGGCCTTCTCGTGGTGGCTCCTCCCAGACTTTGGAGCTCATTCCCTAGAAAAGCCAGACTGGCTTCCTTATTGTTGTACTTCTGCCGGCGGGCGAATACCTTCTTGTCCCAACAGGGTTTTTTGGGGGGGGGAATTGACTGCTTTTCATCTGAAGAAGAAGTGTATCTGAAGAAGTGTGCATGCACACGAAAGCTCATACCAAAATATAAACTTAGTTGGTCTTTAAGGTGCTACTGAAGGAATTTTTTTATTTTGCTTCGACTCAGACCAACACGGCTACCTACCGGCTTTTCATGAAAGGGCTAGTTCTGTGCTTCCCATTGTAATTCTTTGTTCAGCTTTCATAGATTGTGTGTGTGTGTGTAAAATCAGTGTTCAATTGTGTTCCCCCCCCCCCAATTATTGCTTTTCCTTTGCTTTTTGCTGGTTCTTATTTTTATCTGCAATCTACCTTGAGTCCCCGCTAGGGAAAATTGCAGGGTATAAATATATTATTGCTTTAGAGAAAAGGCAAGAGTGAGCAGATATAAAAATTGTCCAGAATTATGCATTTTGTGGAGATGCTGGGACCTGAAGGGTTTTCCTCCTCTAGTAGCAGACCTGTGGGTCACCCAATGAAAATTCTGCAGAGCGCAAGAGCAACGTAATATGCTCATACAAGTGGCTTTAAGACGTTAAACGGTTTCATGGAAGATAACATGGGTGTAGCCAGAGGGGGTCAGGGGGGCTGCTCTCCCCCTATCAAGTAAATAAATAAAAATACTTATTTATAAAAAGTAGAAATAATCAGAATGTTTGAAATGGAGAGGTTTGCGGATGTCTTTTAAAGGTAAAGGGACCCCTGACTGTTAGCTCCAGTCGTGACCGACTCTGGGGTTGCGGCGCTCATCTCGCTTTACTAGCCGAGGAAGCCGGCGTACAGCTTCCAGGTCATGTGGCCAGCATGACAAAACCGGTTCTGGTGAACCAGAGCAGCACATGGAAACGCCATTTATCTTCCCGCTGTATCGGCACCTATTTATCTACTTGCACTTCGACGTGCTTTCGAACTGCTAGGTTGGCAGGAGCTGGGACCAAGCAACGGGAGCTCACCCCGCCGCGGGGATTCGAACCGCCGACCTTCTGATCAGCAAGCCCTAGGCTCTGTGGTTTAACTCACAGCACCACCCGCGTCCCTCTTTTACCCCACCACAAAAAAGGCTCTGCTCATCCCTCTTGCGCAGCCGTGCTCCGCTTTTACCGTAGTCATTCAGTACCTTGTGGAGAATAAAGACCTGGCTAAGTTTGATGATGACAGTGGTGTGTGTGTGTGTCTCCATGAACTATGCTTACTGAGTGTGTGTGTGTGTGTGTGCACACGCACACACACATACACAAACGGCATTGGGGGGAAAAGGAGGAATTTCAGAAGTGCTGAAAAGGTTTTCAGCAAATCCAAGAAAACTTCTCTTAGTTTAGATTTAAAAAAACAAAAAAAGCAAGAAAAGGTGTGTTCTTTGCAATTTTGTGAAACATACTCCTTATGTAGTCCCTTTTGTTGTGGTGGTGGTTGTGGGTTTTAAAAATAATAATAATAATTTCCTAGTTTTCAAATGATTGCAGATTTCGACAGATTTCTCTGAGTGCTTGGCGTCAGAAGAAAGGAACCGAAAGCAACGACAAACATTCCAAAAGGAAAGTACAGTTGGTTCTCAATCAATCAATCAATCAATCAATCAATCAATACTTTATTGCGGTCCAAAGACCCACAAAACAATTTCAAAACTAGATACAGTTAAAACGACCAGACAGACAGATGGAAAGAAACCAAGGCAGTCATTTTGTTTTATCGAGGGCATAATGATCTTTGTTTCTTATAGCCTCTGAAAGAAACTTTGCCACGGCCAGTGTAATATAATTTGACCTGTCTTCCAAAAGATATTTAATATGGGAGGCTTCAGATTTTCCTGGCAGATTTGCCAGTAAGGGTTTGATCGCACAATGCAGTAGGATATGCTTCATACAATTGACGTCCTGGGAACATAAACAAAGCCTATTCTGATAGGGGATGCCTCTCAGCCTGCCATTTAGAACTTCCGAGGGAAATACCCTGTTTCTCATATTTTAAGACATACCCATAAAATAAGCCATAGCAGGATTTTTAAGCATTCAAGGAATATAAGCCATACCCCGAAAATAAGACATAGTGATAGGCGTAGCAGCAATGCCGGCCACGGCAGGAGGAGGAGGAAAAAAATAAGACATCCCTTGAAAATAAGCCATAGTGTGTTTTTTTGAGGAAAAAATAAATATAAGACATGTCTTATAATATGAGAAACACGGTACACTTAGTCCGGCTTTGGTAAATAAACACTGATAGGTTGGTACAGACAAATTCCTAAGGTATGAGGATATCTGAAAGTCATACCCGTATTGGATTCCAGCTGTGACCAGGCTACAAATTACATAAGATCGGGATCCGCTATGTGAGATCTCCCAAAACCTTTGCCTCAGGGATTCAAGGGCAGTGTCGTAACCTAGATGATATAAGAGGGGTCATGGCAGTCCAATCAAGGTGGCTTTTCTGGCCATAGTTTTCAGTCATGGGTTCAACAACTTGGCTCTAGAACTCAGTCTGTTTCCTGGAAGTCCGTTCGACTTCCAAGACTTTCGCAAACCAAGGTGCGGTTTCCGATTGGCTGATTGGTCCCGGAAACAATAGCTGACAGCTGGAATGGACGTTCAGCATCCAAAAAAGTTTGCAAACCGGAACGCTTACTTCTGGGTTTGGGGCGTTCGGGAACTGATCTGTTCCTCAACGACACCGTTCAGGAACCAAGGTACCACTGTAACTCGAAACAGGTGGCGTGGAGACATTTCCTTCCAGACCTGCTAGGCAGAGGTCAGACAGAGGATGAAGATAGGTGGGTGTCTCGCCCCCCCCCCCTAACAAACATAAATCCTGGCCATGCCCATGGAAGGAAAGGCTCATATTGTGTTCCCTTGATACCCTGCTTATTTAACTTATATGCAGAATTCATCATGCGAAAGGCTGGACTAGATGAATCCCAAACCGGAATTAAGATTGCCGGAAGAAATATCAACAACCTCAGATATGCAGATGACACAACCTTGATGGCAGAAAGTGAGGAGGAATTAAAGAACCTTTTAATGAGGGTGAAAGAGGAGAGCGCAAAATATGGTCTGAAGCTCAACATCAAAAAAACCAAGATCATGGCCACTGGTTCCATCACCTCCTGGCAAATAGAAGGGGAAGAAATGGAGGCAGTGAGAGATTTTACCTTCTTGGGCTCCTTGATCACTGCAGATGGTGACAGCAGTCACGAAATTAAAAGACGCCTGCTTCTTGGGAGAAAAGCAATGACAAACCTAGACAGCATCTTAAAAAGCAGAGACACCACCTTGCCGACAAAGGTCCGTATAGTGAAAGCTATGGTTTTCCCAGTAGTGATGTATGGAAGTGAGAGCTGGACCATCAAGAAGGCTGATCGCCGAAGAATTGATGCTTTTGAATTCTGGTGCTGGAGGAGACTCTTGAGAGTCCCATGGACTGCAAGAAGATCAAACCTATCCATTCTGAAGGAAATCAGCCCTGAGTGCTCCCTGGAAGGACAGATCGTGAAGCTGAGGCTCCAATACTTTGGCCACCTCATGAGAAGACAAGACTCCCTGGAAAAGACCCTGATGTTGGGAAAGATTGAGGGCACTAGGAGAAGGGGACGTCAGAGGACAAGATGGTTGGACAGTGTTCTCGAAGCTACGAACATGAGTTTGACCAAACTGCGGGAGGCAGTGCAAGACAGGAGTGCCTGGCGTGCTCTGGTCCATGGGGTCACGAAGAGTCGGACACGACTAAACGACTAAACAACAACAAGATACCCGAGCAGTGGTTCAGTTGGGTAATTTTAGAGTCCTGCATAATTGCCCTAAGGGGGTGCTCTGTAGATGGCAAGCCACATTCTGCTGCGTTTGGGGTTTCCTTCCTTGAGTGGGGGATGGGACACCTCACTTGCTCATGCTGCTGAGCATGCCCGAAGCAGGGCAGCTGGAGAGGACAGGCAGGTACACTGCTGAATTTTAGAGTCCTGCTTGGCTGAAGTGAAATGGCAGCAGCGGCAGCAAAGCTGCCTCTGTTGAAAAAAACCTGGACCTGGACCTGGGCTAACTTCAGCCCACACTCCTTCAAGTCACAGCGAGCACAGCACAGAAAGTGCTGCCCCACAATGCTCTGCGGCACCTCATTTGCATACATACATACATACATACATGCATGCAAATGAAGTGCCGTGGAGCATTGTGGGGCAGCACTTTCTGTGCTGTGCTCGCTGTGACTTGAAGGAGTGTGGGCTGAAGTTAGCCCAGGTCCAGGTCCAGGTTTCCTTCAACAGAGGCAGCTTCGCTGCTGCTGCCTCGTTTTAGTCACCACTGCCATTAAAGGAGTGGGCAAGGCAGGAGTGCAAGTGTGGGTGGCTCCGTGTGCTGCCTTGCAAATGGCCCCCTTTCTTCTGGGGGGCGTGGACGTTGACCATGCCTCCTGGGGGGATCCTGGCCATGTCATTGCCAGCTAGCCAATCAGGTGGCTGGGGGTGTGGCTGGTGTGTCCCCCCTAGCTTTGATCCTGTGTATGCCCATGCTGCTGAGTTGCCCCCCCCCCCGGACATCTGTTCCCAAGTCCTTCTGACGCCCCCCCCCAAGCAGCTGACAATTTCCCTTTAGCACATGGTCGAGATTTTCCGCGACATTTCCAAGCCTGCTTCCAAATGCGTGAGCACATAAAAGGTCAGTCAGTGCCACTGGGGTGGGGAGGTGTCTCAGATTCCCTGAGTCTCATTCCCTGCTGAGTGCCGTGACTCAGCCCCCCGTGCTACTGCCCAAGGGTTGCTGGAACTTACGGAAAGGTTGCCTTAAGAGCATGCGATTGTCTTGCTATTTGCTACTCATTCCAGCAAGGGGGGGGGAACCCCCCAGCACCAGTGTGTACCATCAATCAGGAGAGCATACACTCCAATATTTCTGGAAATAGGGACGTCCTACTCCATATTTTTTATTTTTTATACCCACCCCATCTGACTGGGTTGCCCCAGCCACTCTGGGTGGCTTCCAACATATATAAAAACCTAATAAAACTATACAAAGCTGCCTTCAAATGTCTTTTACAGCTTGTATAGTTACTTATCTCCTTGGCTCGGGTGGTGGTGGGGTTTGCATTAATGCCATACCCTCCAACATTTCTCTAACGAAAACAGGGACATCCTACCATACCCTCCAACGTTTCTACGATGAAAATAGGGACATCCCTAAGGGAAAGCGGGATCATATTAGAAACCGGGATGGCTTCTGTAAATCCAGGGCTGTCCCTGGAAAATAGGGGTACTTGGAAGGTCCGGAAGAGAACACAAGAGGTGTGTGTGGAGACACAGAAAATGGGAAGGAGACTTAAACATATCTCACGGGAGGGCTGCAGCTCAGGGACAGGGAAAACAGAAAGGGGTGCTTACTGCGAATTTCTGTTTGGCAAACATATTTTGCATTCAGAAGACCCAGATTCAATCTCTATCTGCGTTGTTATAACCAGGAAGGGGCAGACTCTGAACCCCAAGTCTTGGCAGGTCTGGTTTTAAAGGGAATGTATGATGAAGCTGCCTTCTACTCAATTAGTCATGCATGGCAGCACTATAGAATGAATGGAAGTATTTTCCTAGCTATGTACCACTTCCAACCATGTGGTACAACAAACCCAAGTGCATTCCACATATTCAGGTTTGCCTGCACTAACTGGCAGCAGTTCTCCAGGTTCTCAGGGAGAGACAGGCTTTCCCCATCACCTGGTACTTCTTCCTTTTAAGTGGAAATTAAGCTGTTGGACTATGCCGAAATGGCAAGGCTGACCCGAAAGCTCAGGAACCAAGACGACCGAAACTTCAATAAAGAATGGGGGGAAATGTATAACTTATCTAAGGGACCACCGTAAGTAGATGAAAACACAAGCAGGATTGCAATAACACTTGTAATGTAGCAAATATTATGGACAAAATGGAGAGACACAAAACATGGATTATGAAATAATATGCAGTTGAAAAGGATGGCAATAGAACCCATGGAAGGGAAGGTGGGAAGTCCAGAGATTCAGAAAAATCTCTAAATATGGATATGTATTTTGTATAGGTATTGTATTGTTATAATTCTATACAGTGGTACCTTGGTTTAAGAACAGCTTAGTTTATGAACAACTTGGATTTAGAACGCTGCAAAACTGGAAGTAGGTGTTTTGGTTTGTGAACTTTGCCTTGGAAGCAGGTCATGTTGAGTGTGTTCCATTTGTAGATTGAGTCCCCCACTGCTATGGGAAAGCATGCCTTGGTTTAAGAACGTTTTGGTTTAAGAACAGACTTCCGGAACAGATTAAGTCCGTAAACCAAGGTACCACTGTATTTGTAAAAGCAAATAATTTTTTTTTTTAAAGGAACAAATGTGGATTGCTTTGCTCAGGTTTGTCTACACTGCGGCTCTCTAAGATTTTAGGCAATTGTTGTCCCTAGTCCTTTCCAGAGATGCCGAAGATTGAATCTGGGACCTTCTGTGAATTTTTGTCCTGCCCTGCCGATGTTCAGTAAAGCAAAATGAGAGACCAAATGTTCAAATGTTTCTTTATTGAGTATGCCCTGTGTTCTTGCACAAGCAGTTAAACAGAAGCTTATTACTGACACAAAGCTACACACGTAAAACCAGTGGTATTTTACAGACTTCACTGAAGTGTTCCATTATAAAAATGCGTTTTTAAAACATACACGTTTAAGCCAATGGAATATAAAATAAGTAAATAAAAAACAGCAACAACTGCCCGTGGCTGAGTTGTAAATAAACTACCATAATTTTTCAATTATATACATAAAGTTATTTTCCGAAGGGCAGTGCTAAGGAAGGCATGTTCACTTAACATGTTTCGGTAAATATCCAAAATAGTATTTACATCAGATTTGTACATAGATCTTTCAACTTCCCACAGATCCTGCAAAGCAAACATAAGGCAATTAATACCCAAAGTATTGTGAGGAAGATACAAAGAGCAAGCTAGAAAATAAGACACCCCCTCTACCTCCTTCCCTTTCTTTCATCCAGGAGTATATTCACCTATGAGTGATTCAAAAGCTTGTTCTGTATTTCTTTAAAGACTTCCATGTAAAGATCATCTCTGGGCTTCAGCCCATCCAGATAAACTGAAAAGAACAGACAGCTGTGAATTTCACATGTGGGGATGCCAGTAAATAAATCAACACAACAGTTTTGCATGGACTTAAGAGATCTAACCCGCTCACAAAATGTATAATGATGCAATCTTGCCAAGCAAGCGAGTATGATCCATTGAATCCAGTGGGGCTTACTTGCTTATTCATCACTCACTCTGGCCAAAATAAAGAGGAGCCAAACACCTCACTTGCCCTGCTGGCTCAGTGGATTTTTGGCAGCAAGCAGGTGGTAATTTGAGTGAGGAGGTAGACTCAATAGGGAGAAGGATTCCTGCAAATCTGGAGCTGGCACAAGGGCTAATAAAAGGGCGGCTCAACAGTGCAGTGTTGTGGGAAAAGATATTTACTTATTCAAAGTACTATCTCGTTGGTTCTTAGGGCTAACACCCTCACAAGGTGACAAAGGAGACAGAGGTGATTTTTTAAAATCTATAATCAAACTTAAAAAAATTAATTAATTAAGGGATATTAGCAAGCATACTAAATAAGCAACCCTGAAATTATTGGCTGAGAGAATTTGAATAGTTGTTTAACTATTTTTAACAATATCACTAGTGCGTTCAAAATGCCTTTGGAAAAAAAGGGCAGGATATAAATTGAAGAGACACGATTGAGCAAACATAAAGAAAACAATTTCATCACTTAGCTCAGGAGTGGGGAACCTCTAGCCCTCCGGATGGGCTGTGCACACTTCTGCTCATCCAGTGCCTAGAAAACATGGCTCAGGGCAGTTCTCCACTTAACCTGCATTTTCTAGGCATGGATCCGAGCGGTTTTGCTTTTGCCCAGCCACTTCCCCCCCAGAAAACACTCTCTTCCATGCTAAATCAGAACAAACAGCAATCCATGGAAAAACCAACTGCCTTTTGTTCCGATTCAGCACTAAAACCATGGGTTTTCCCAGGGGAAAGTGGAGGTGTGGCTAAGCCCCATGTTGGACTACAACTCCCATTAAGACTTGACTGCTGGCCATTTCTGGGGTTGGTGGGATGTTTAGGAACAAGGGGAGGGCCAAAGATCCCCCACCCAGAGCTTTCCAAACAGTGTGCCGCAGCACATTTAGTGTGTCGGCTGCAGCGTGTAGGTGTGTCGCGCGGATGCCCCCCCCCCCCCGTGCTCCTCTCAGGGCTGGAAAGGGGTTAGTTTGACCTCTGGTTTGCTAGTAAAGCTGAATTTCTTTGCCGTGAAATGTCTTAAAAAGGGTGTCACCAAGGTGAGAGGTTTGGAAAGCTCTGCTCTAAGCACATCACATTTTATTAAAAAAATATCACATGCAACCACTTGCACTGAATTCTTTCTAAGTCAGAGTCGAGCTATTGCAAGTTGTCTCTTACCAACATCCACTTCGTTCGCCTCCATTTCCTTCCTGTGCTTAAGATACATGGGCCATACGTGGCCATCGAAGAGACCAGGGGGGTCCGGTACTGTGTATTTACGTGTACTGCAAACAGAAAAGGAATTTGTTAATCTGTACCGTGCTCCAGGACTAACAGATTCTGTGTAGCTGTTTAACCTGGGGAAGGGCTGAGCAGGAGAACATCTGCTTTGCATGCAGAAGGCCCCGGGTTCAATCTTGCACATCCCCAGGAGTGCAAGGAGTAGAAGGAAGCACATTGGTATGCTCAGTTATGTACTGAGCTGAATCATAGAACAATAGGATCCAGAATCAGCAGTCTGATTGGTCCGCAGGTGCCACCCAATCCAACTCCAGGTGGAAGTGAATCCGCAACCTGATTGGCCTGCAGGAGCAGCCAATCAGGCGGCTGGCAGAAGTGAATCCGCAACCTGATTGGCCTGCAGGAGCAGCCAATCAGGCTGCTGGGAGAAGTCAATCCGCAAACTGATTGGCCCACAGGTGTAGCCCTGAAGTTCAGCTGCCCAACAGGGTTGTAGCAAAACACATTTGTAGCTTGATGCCAGCAGCAGCTGAAGTGCTTTCTTCCTTACCCTCCAAACTGAGTGACAAATCATCATGCAAAAGCCAGATTTCCCTTTGCATCATGCTTTCCGGACGCAGGCCCGTCCTTGAAAGCTCCATGTCCAAGCGATTGCTTGCACTGACCCAGCGCTTTCCCCAGGAGGACCCACGCTTTACTATTGAATTGGAGCAAACGGCAATCTGCAGAAACCCAGGCCTTTTGCTCCAATCCAGCAGTAAAACTCAGGTTTTCCTCAAGGAAACCGCTGGGGCAAAAAAAGAAAAGAAGAGCTCGGCCTGTATCTGTGCCTAGGAACACAGCACAAAAGTCCAGATGAGCCTCAGGTCTGAAGTCATCTGTCTGAGACCTTTGAGTTTACACCCTGGTTTGATATCAGTATATTCAATGTAATGTTGGCTTCCGCTCCAACGCAAAAATATTACGATCTTTGGTGTTGTGTGCAGTGGAAGACAGGAGTGCCTGTCATGCTCTGGTCCATGGGGTCACGAAGAGTCGGGCACAATTAATTGACTAAACAACTTAATTCCCACATCAGGTGGGTACAGCAGTGTCAGTAAGCCCTTCTGTGCAAGTACTAGGGTTGGATGGTTTATCTCAATTTCTGAACGCCCCCCCCCCCCAAGTCTTCAGTTCTCCTCATCACATCAGTTTGGATTTTTTTAAAGACCTCATGAAAATTCACCAACATTTTAATGTTGATTTCTTCTATGGTAATCTACACATTTTTTATTTCCCTTAATGTAATGCTTTATTTTTTTGTGTATTATTTGCCCTAGCACATGCATTTTTGTACAGTCATACCTCGACACCCGAAGTCAAAGCCTCCGGAAGTCCTCCTGGTGTGTGCGCCCGCCGTGCGCGTTCTGCACATGCGCGGAGCAGTGCAAAGGTTGGCGCATGCGCAGAAGCGCAAATTCGCACTTCGCGCATGTGCCATAGCGGCGCTTCGACTTCATAAGTCGAGGTACCACTGTATATAGTACTTGTCTGGAGAACTGAACTGCAAAATTCAGAGAAGTGTGGCTTTTGAATCATAGAATCATAGCATTGGAAGGGACCGTAAGGTTCATCTCATCCAATCCTCTGCAATGCAAGAATCTTTTAGCCTGACGTGGAGCTCAGAAGTTTTCCAATTCTACAGCTTGCAATTATGTCATAGGAATGAGGTGAATATGACATGAAATTTCAGCGTCACAAGATTAAAGCCGAGGAGCCGTTCTTACCTCCTCCTCCACTTGCACTCACTGTATGGGACTGCTAGATAATAGCGTTTGTCGAACAAGTCAATCAGTGGCCTGCAGGTGAGAAAAATTAAGGTTCGAAATTACTTGAGAAATGATTTCCCCTAAACCACATGGTTGCATAAAGTCATACAGTTGTTTGTGGCGAATAATAATACTGTGGGTAGGGTGGGGGGGGTTATTGTTTTTGTTTGTTATTATGCTGTGTATTTTTGTGTTTTCATGTTGTAAACCACCACCCGAAGATCGCAGGGTAGAAATTTAATAAATAATAAAATCATCACAATCATCATCAACGATTTCTAGGGTCTCTTGCAACAGGCTGTTTTTGGTGTAAGATTGAAATGTGCATCAACACAGAACGTAGGAATCTGCGTCATACAGAATCACCCCATCAGCCTCTAGCTCAGCAGTGTCGATAGCTGGGGCAGGTCTGAACGTTGCCCCCCATTTAAGCCATGCCTCCTGCCCTGATTGGTTCAGGATGATGACAGTGGGTTGCAACTATTAAGAATGCTGTGATCCTTTGATTGGTGAATAGAAATGACACGTGCAATCTGGAAGTGTTTAAAAAACCCATTGCTTTGGATGTGGTTCTTTGCATGTTTGAGGCTGTCACTATGCACATTTGTATTTCGATAAAGACCTATCTTTTCACTTCATGCCTGCATTCTTTTCTTTGGGGTTCCTGGGAGGGATACCTCCAATTTAGAAACCCCTTTTAAATTTCTCCAAAAGCAGCACATGGCAATGGCTACAACAGGCAGGTCTGCCAAGATCTTTGGCAATTCTGAAGTGGCCCGCGGGGAACAAAAAGTTTGGGAACCACTGTCCTAGATGATGAAGCAAATTTATTTTCTATTGCCGCAGAGGATAAGATTCAAAGCAAGAAAAAGAGCTTTAGATTATGTGTTAGGAAGAACTTTCTGATAGTATGAACTGTGGAAAGGATAGCCTTGTAAAATGATGGACCCTCCTTTCTTGGAAGTTTTAAAGCAGAGGCTGGATGGCTATCGTACACTGGCAGGGAGTTGGAATTTTGAGGTCACTCCCAACTTTAAACTATGACTGCTGTAATGTGCTTGAAAAAGAACTGCCCATGAAAATGATGAGGCTTGAGAAAATCATTTCAGTGGACTAATAATAATAATAATAATAATAATAATAATAATAATAATAATAATTTATTTATACCCCGCCCATCTGGCTGGGTTTCCCCAGCCAGTCTGGGCGGCTTCCAGAAGGATATTAAAATACAATAATATATTAAACATTAAAAGCTTCCCTAAACAGGGCTGCCTTTAGACCTAGAACCATTACACACACACACACACACACACACACACAGAGCATTTATATATCAAAAGCATTTACAAACCACTTAATATTTCAAAAAATCTCCAAATGGTGTACAGCCTGCCATTAAAACAAAAAGACAACCTAAAACCAGTTGTATTCCAGAATAAAACACATAACCTGGAAGATAACTGGCCTGGCCTGCTCCTGTGCTTTTAACATCGAGCACAATTCAAAGTGATGGTGCTGACCTTTAAAGCCCTCAACAGCCTTGGCTGAAGGAGCGTCTCCGTCCACATCGTCCAGTCCAGACACTGAGGTCCACCTCTGAGGGCCTTCTGGTGGTTCCCTCCCTGCGAGAAGTGAGCTTGCAGGGAACCAGGCAGAGGGCCTTCTCGGTGGTGGCACCCGCCCTGTGGAACTCCTTTGCATCAGGTGTCAAGGAAATAAACAACTAACTGACTTTTAGAAGACACCTGAAGGCAGCCCTGTACTGGGATGTTTTATCGTGTTTTTAATATTTTGTTGAGAGCCACCCAGAATGGCTGGGGAAACCCAGCCAGATAGGCAGGGTATAAGTAACAAATTATTATTATTATTATTATTATTATTATTGACTGGCGGAGACAATCAAGTGTTATACAGAGAGCAGGTGATATATTTGCAGATGAAGCTCTTATCTAAAGCCCAGCAGCAGGGGTCAATAGGACAGGCAGCAACCAAATGCATACTTTAAAGTGGACTACTACTACAAAAAAAAAAGCAAAGACATCTTACCTGTAGTTGTAAAGCAGGAAACCTTCAACAATCAGTATATGGGTATCATCAGAACTGGGCAGTTTTGAAACACTCACTCCATGGGATCGGGCAAACTTCACGGGATTCTCAATCCAAGCATGTACAGTGCTCACCATTGCATCCATATCCAAGGAAGCCAACACTATGTAGGAAATATATACACATACACACACACACCAAAAAAAAAGTCAGTAAAAAAAAAGACAAAAAACTCAAGAGTGTGAAAGTGTATAAATTAAACGTGTATTTATAGAATGGTGTGAATTTTTTACTGTTAAGTCTTTATTTAATAATAGTATAGGGATTAAAAAATATATACTTAGGAAAATATACATTACTGCATCCTATAGCGAACTCTTACCATCCCATTGTTTAAAGCCGTCTTCCCCGACTTGTATTTGATCTTGTGGCTGAAATATAGTGACCAATAAAACATTGCTGCAAACGCAGGGTGATCAGTTTTATCTACGATCCGATCACAACCTGGACACTACTGCAAAATATATACAGACACAGACACAGACACACAGACACACACACACACACACACACACACACACACACACACACACACGGAGGCAAAGTGCTGACTTAGCAAAAACAGCTGTGCTGCAGATCAAATGACAATAACAACACAACCCGCAGCCCCGCCAATCCACCCTAGTCCCAAGCCAGCTCTTCTCCATTTTTTGCTATTTCCCCCCCTACTCGCCTACATGAGAACACCTGGGGTCACCTGAGGACACCTGAATAGCAGGTAAGTAAGAAAGCCAATAGGTAAAGTCTGGCTAAGGTTGGAGTGGCAGTTCCCCATTTGCCCTAATTCAGGGGTGGGGAACCTCGGGTCCTCCAGATGTTTAGCATCTCCAACCAACCGCAGACAGCATGGCCAATGGTCAAGGCTGATGGGGGATGTAGCCTAAGAACATCTAAGGAGGTCAAATTGTTCCCCACTCCTGCTGTATTGCACCAGCTGCCACTGGCGGGACTCGGTCACACAGATATGTGCATTGACTTGTGCACACAAGCATGTGTCAGTGTCATATGCACGAGGTAAGGTACACACTTGTGAACTCCAGACCCGGCACAGATATGAAACTGCTCATTCTCGCATATCTGAACTGGCATTCGGGGGGGGGGGGGGTATTGGGAGTAAATCATCATGTGGTGCATGTAGTGTAGAGAGGAAATGGGGTGGGAAAGACGGGGAGAGACTTTCTAAACTCTGTAGCAAATTAATTTTGCTAGGTTAAGCTACATTTTTGAAATAAAGCAACACCCCTAAACAAGTACACAGGTGAAAATTATATTTTTAAACAGCTGAGTATTGTGTGTGTGTGTGTGTGTGTGTGTGTGTGTGTGTGTGTAACTGCAATTCAAGTTTTACAAAATTAAAGGAATGCTTGAGGGGCATTTCTAAGGTGCAATAATAATTTTGGCTAAAGGAAAGAACAACACACAAATGATTTGGGTTTGATGTAACTTGCTTAGAGTAGGCATACACAGGAACATATATCAGTGTTCCTAGCTCAGTGTAATCTCCTGGATTTCAGGCAAGGGATATACCACAGACCGAACCTGGGACCTTTTGCTCAACCAATGAGATATGGCTTTCCCAAAAGAGAATAAAGAAGTCCAAAAAGGACATAAAGTATATTTATTTTAATTAGCTGCAATGGCTAATTTGGGTTAAACTACTTTTCTGTGGAGGGGAGAACTATCTTCTGGGTCCACTTAAAGTTCCAATGCCGACCTACTCTTCAGAATTAAATACTTTGTGATGCAAGATGAAAATGGCACAATATGCAAGAGAACAGCTGCAACAGAAAATCAGTTCTGCTGTTTTTTTTAATCAAGGCCCATGTCTCTTTGTCTGTATACATGTGTACAGTACCCTGTTTCTCATATTTTAAGACATACCCATAAAATAAGCCATAGCAGGATTTTTAAGCATTCAAGGAATATAAGCCATACCCCGAAAATAAGACATAGTGATAGGTGCAGCAGCAATGCCGGCCGCGGCAGGAGGAGGAGGAAAAAAATAAGACATCCCTTGAAAATAAGCCATAGTGGGTTTTTTTGAGGAAAAAATAAATATAAGACATGTCTTATAATATGAGAAACACGGTAGATACCCAGAGGGCACTCAGTTTATATAGCTGGCAGGTACCTACTTATAAAAATGTGCAATATTGGTTTAGGCATTTGGGCAAACCCGGGGGTGAGGGTGTCCCCTCAGCAAGAAGATCTGTTGTTGCTGCATTGCAGGGGGTTGGACAAGATGGTGACCCTTGTAGGTGACCCTACAATTCTGCGATTCTGTGGCGGGTAGACTTACTTTCCCTGAACTCATCGCTATCCATCCCTGGCTCATCGCCATCAATCATTTGGAAAAGCTGGGCGCATTATACAGTTCACCCCCCGATTCATACAGGGTGGCGGGGAGGCCCAATCTGCCGTTTTGTCCCACGTGACCCACGTGTGAAGCCATGCCCCCAAGAACACAACTTTGCAACACCAGGAGTTTCTAGAAAGACACCTTCACACTATAGAAGAATCACGGGAACTGCAATTTACTCCTTGCAGAACTACATTTCTACCCCTCGCCAAGCTTCAGTTCCCAGCACCCTCAATAATCTTCAGTGACCAGGATTATTGGGGGGGGGGCACACCTTATGTGTTTTCAATGCATAGCTGTCAAGTTCTCCCCCTTTTTAAGGGAAATTCCCTTATGCTGAATGTTTCAATGTATGGCATGCATGCAACCGTCCTTGACAGTTAGAAAATTGGAAAACCGCTGTTGGTAGCATATCGCACGGACCAGCTCATTGCCAGGTAACACCTTTGAAATACTACATTATATTCATAATAGAAAGATTAAAATGAATGGAATACAGTCGTAGCTAGGATCCTGAACGCCCTGGAACTCGGACGTTTTGGCTCCCGAATGCAGCAAACCCAGAAGTGATTGTTCTGGTTTGTGGACGTTTTTGGGGAGCTGAACATCCGACGGGGCTTCCGATTGGCTGCAGCCAATCGGAAGCCATGGTTTGGTTTCCGAACGTTTCGGAGGTCGAATTGACTTCCGGAACGGATTCCGTTAGACTTCCAAGGTGCGACTGTAGTTTCAATGGGTATGGGAGAAGTGGGGGGTTTTAACCTGCGTCAGCGGCTATCCCCAAAACAAGGGTACGGTCGCTATCCCAGGTTATCTAATCTGGAGTAAAAACAGTACAAATGGCTATGATCCTAACCTATTTGAGGAGGAAGCCCCCTTGGATTCAGCAGCACTTGCTTCTGAGTAGACACAGTTAGGAACTGCGCTGCATAGTTACCTCTACACCATGCAGTTAAGGGGACGGCTCCCCTGCAAGGCATCGTGGAAACTGTAGTTTTATTCTCCCAGTTATCCTTGCCTGTCAAGCTAGTTCCCAGTTTTCTTTGTGGGGGGAGCCATGCACTTTAAATGCACGATGTGGATGTGCATATATCACATTTTCCCGTGTATAAGACACCCCCTATTTTTTGAGCCCAAAATTAAGAAATAATTAATTGCAACATTTAGTGTATAAGGCGACCTGCAATTTTAAACTTAAACATTTGGGGGGGGGAATATACACGGAAAAACACCGTATATATGAGCCCTAAAGTTGGGACCCAGACCAAAAATAAGTGCCCGATAATGAGCATCTATGCTTTTAAGGTCTGCCCTCCCTGGACAAGTTGGGTTCTTTTGTACCGACAGCGCAACGCTTACCTGTTTTAGTTGCTGCACTATGCATTAAATCACATCAAATACATGTTTGTTTGTTTGAAAAAACAACATTAAACCAAAGGGGGTGAGATGCTTACCTTGAAGAAGTCATCTTGATGGACAACGCAACAGTTTGGGAGTGCTTGGGTAAGTCTTTTGGTCAAAGTGGTTTTGCCACCATTGGTCACCCTAGATTAAGAAAACATGAAGCAGAATTGGGGTGGGGACAATGTCAGAACGGTTAACAGAGCAAGGATGCAAATTCAACAAGCATAGGAAGCCTTTCAGCATAGTTCCCAGTTTTATTTGTGGAGGAGCCACGCACTTTAAATGCATGGTGTGGATGTACATATTTCGTATTTTTCCACGTATAAAATGACCCCTATTTTTTGAGCCCAAAATTGAGAAATAATTAATTGCAACATTCCGTGTATAAGACGACCTCAGACTTTCCTGCTATGATTATTAGCAGAAAACAGAACGAGCCTTTCTGCCATCGTTCATAAATCCAAGCATGGTTAGGTATTAAGGGAAGCGAAATCAAGCCTGTTAAGACACCCACCCACATTTAATAAATGAGATTGGAAGACATCTGAATAGAGCCCTGTTTAGGGAAGTTTTTAATGTTTTATCGTGTTTTTAATATTCTGTTGGGAGCTGCCCAGAGTGGCACCCAGCCAGATGGGCAGGGTATAAATGATTTATTATTATTATTATTATTATTATTATTATTATTATTATTATTATTAACTTAACCCACCCAACGACCCATCCACCCACAATTTCACAGATTGAAAAAGAGCCATCATTTCAGATTGTGGGCTGTTAGCCCTACTCAGGAGTAGACTTTAGTGGAAACCCAACGTACTTTTAAAAAGTGATCTGATTAGGAATGAATTTTGGTGTGCCATCTTCTTCTTCCCCCCCCCCCCCGGGGAAATTCCCCTACCCCCTCGAAAGCGATTCTTTTACATATGGCAGAAATTTCTATAAGGCTTTCCGCAGAAATTCCCAGGGTGTTCACATAAATGGGAGGCAGGAATTCAACCGCCGGAAGTTTTTCCCAAACTTGGACAAAGAGAGGCCAACCCATCTTTTCCCCCCTTGCTCACCGTGGGATTTTAAAAAATATTTGCATGAGGCAACAATGTATTAAATGTATTAAAAAGGGGAACTTCTCCTTAATGTTGGGAAGGAGACCTGGCTGCACCTGTTGGATTTCTGCCTCTTGTGAAGGGTGCGGAAGGAGGCTTCCCTGCTTTCACTAAAAATGTCAGTTTTAATTTTACCTGTGATTTCCCAACTTTGATTCCCTAAAAATAAAATCCAACATTTTTGGGCTGCTCTATTAAAGTCTCCCCCCCGCCCCGCCCCCCAAGAAATTAGTCTTTTTAAAAAATCACTGTCAGTTTGGAATTATATTTTTATATCATGAATTCATTCTGTTCACAATCTTTGAACATATTGCCCCCCCCCAATAACCTTTTTGGGTAGGATTCGGATGAGTAAAGTAGGGCCCATATAAAAATCAATGGGGTCTTAAGGGCCGCTGTGCCTATTTAAAATCCCATTCACCATGTTTGTACTCAGCCAAGCTCTACTCAAGAGTAGACCCATTGACCTCAATGGATCCAGTTAAGGAGAGTGATTTAAGAACCATTTTAAAATAATCATTCAAGCACTTCCATTCCATTTAAAAAGATAAGGTTCTAATGTAGAAATTGGGCTGCATCTCTAGAATGACCTCGTGAATGGAAAAGGGGAAACATATCTATATATTAAGATGAAAATAATACTGATATACAGATAAAATATGAAATGTGAAAGGAAGTGTTGTGGAAGTCTATTATTACTATTATTTTGTAAAATAGTGTTTAGGCCTATTGTATTGAAATATACTTTTATTCTTTTACTGTCTAATTTTCTTTGCTTTTTTTCTTTAACCCCCCCCCCCTATATTATTCTTTATGTATGGTTTGGTATTGATGTATTTACTTTGCAATATATATATATATAACTATTTTTACACAAATTAACCTCTCAATGGAACAGAGAATTTTTTTTTTAAAGACATTTACTCAGGAGTAAGCCCCACTGCACTGAGCGGGGTTTACTCCCATGTAAAACAATACGTCGTCGTCATCATCATTATTTTCCCGCCTCTTTTTCCCCTGAGGCGCCTCAGGGCTTCATTGCAGTCTTTTCCAAACAAGGTAAAAGGGGGGAGAAGCCTCAAGAAATGGCGTATTCGAAGCTCTTCCCCCCATTGGTTGGCGCGGCTCCCGCCAGTATTAACGGACTTCGGTTCAGGGTGATAGCCCTCGCGCGCGCGGGGCTGGGGTGGGGGGTGGGGTTATAAAAGCTTCCCCGCCTCGTCAGTTAATTAATATGGCGGGTGGTTGGGCGGGAGAAGGCGGGAAGAAGCAGAGATATCTATATAGCTGCTTCAAAGAGAGCGGAATGATTTATAACTCTCGCCCCGCACCCGCCCTCATTTATTTTCTTTTTCATTGTTTACTAAATAGTGTATAGATTAATATGGATTAGTAAATAAAATAAAACAGAAGAAAAGGAATATGTATTTTTTAATTAAAAAAACAACAACCACCTATCAGCTGCCTCTGTATATTCGCTTATGCCCAGTGATATTTATACTGGGAGTCCTGTATTCACTTTGAAATTAAAGGATATAAACAGGCTTAGTGGGTCTACTCACTGTTTGTTGAAGGGGGGGATTACATTTTTTTTTAAAAAAATGAAGTAGAAAAAGATTTTTTTGCCCATCAAGGATGTCCACTGGACACCTACGGAACACCAGTACTAATAATGTTATTTCTATCTTGCCTTTTCCCTGATGGGACTCAAGGCGGCTTTTTAAATAAGCAAAAACAAGAAGCCTCCAAAAACATGGAAAGAAGTCAGTCATAAAAAATAACAGCTATGCTGTTATGCACAGATAGAATT